>NC_086444.1:386410363-386627863 GCF_028390025.1 Pseudophryne corroboree | reverse complement strand
AGAACTCCTTTTCATGGGACTTCTTGTACTATTTATTGTATTACTGCAGGTCTTTTAAATGGATGCTAGAATCCTGAACAGAGGTAGCTCAGCCTCAGCATTCAGAAACAAGATCCCGTTTAACATCTCTCTGTTGTTGATTCAGAGAAACTCAGTATGGGTCACAATAGCTTGTAAAGAACTGGCATATTCAAAGGAGATTGAAAATTTACAATTTAAAGAGTTAATCCCATTAAAGAGCACATCTATTGCTTAAGGCCATCTGCAAGGGTCAGCTGCACATGACTTTCAGATGTGATTAGGGTATCTGCATTTTAGAAATACAAATATCCCAAAAGCTGGGAATAATTTGCTGCAGTTGCCTTACAACAGCTAAACAGAGTACATTGGTAGACATTACAAAGTGTGACTGGCAAATGTCCTAACCTTTCCAGGTAACTTGTATGGTAAAGAAAAAAAAATACAGCTGCTTAATAACAAAATACTGTAGGTATGATACATTTCATTATAAATTATTGTTTTCATTAATTGCAACTAACATACTGGCAAAGCTCACTTTTGTGCAATAATTCTGGAATAATTCTGACACTTGCGGCAGGATGTAATGCCGACTGAGTCAGGCATCCATGCGGGATGCTGGCCGAATTCAAACTTTTTTTAAAGGGGCAATCACTTACAATGCAAAACCATGCCTTGTAAGTGGTTTAAAAAAACGTTCAAAATCAACCGGCATCCCGCACGGCCGCTGAACTCGGGTGGCATAACATCCCGCCGTTGTTCTTCAAATGTAATTACTTGGCTCAGTTGATCATCTTTACTATCAGCTAATTTGTTTAGCACGCACAAATTCTCCAGTGCTTTAAAGAGAATATTTAATCATTACAGCAGTGATTTTCAACCTTTTTCAAGTCGCGGCACACCGACCAAGATTTTTAAATTGCCAAGGCACACCATCAGTCCCCCCCCCCCCCCCAAAAAAAAAAAAAACGAAGAAAAGAAAACACACATTGGCTCCCATGGGGGGGAAAAACACACACACACACACACACATTGGCCCCCACAGTAATTAAACAAATGCATTGGCCTCTGCAGTAATTCCACACATTGTCCCCCCCCCCCACAGTAATACCACACATGGCCCCCCACAGTAATACCACACAAGCCCCCCCCCACACACACAGTAATACCACACATTGCACCCCAACAGTATTTCCACACACTGACTCCCACAGCAATTAAATAAATACAAATTCACTGGCTCCTACCTGGGAGTCAGTGGATATGAGGCTCATGTTTCACTCTCTCTGCCTCAGGCACTGAAGTTTATGCAGCCGGAGAAGCAAGCAGCAGCATGGGGTGAGAGCGGGCAGTTCATATTTCCCTCTCCCTACCTCAGTGTCTGCAGTGTATGCAGTCGGATGACCAAGGAGCAGCACGGGGTGAGAGCGGACAGCTCATATTTCCCTCTCCCTGCCTTCGCATCTGCCGTGTATGCAGCCGGAGGTGAGACAGCGGGCGGGTTAGCGGGCGGGCGGGCAGGACATGGTATGTGTGACGAGTCACGCTGCGTCTCATAGGTTACAGGCCAGCGCAGTCAAAACCAGATAGTCGGCGGCTAGGCATCAGGCAACTTCGGCGGCACATCTGAGAACCGCTGGCGGCACACTAGTGTGCCGCGGCACAGCAGTTGAAAAACACTGCATTACAGGCTCGATAGCCTACAACATAAATATACACTATCATTTTTTGTGAGAAGCCAATTAACCTGCAAGTATATTTTTGTATTGTGGATGTTACTGGAGTGCCTGGAGGAAGCCCATAGGGGCATGGGGAGAGTATACAAACTCCACACAGAGAGGACATTGATGTGTATTGAAACCATGACTTCAGTGCTGTGAGGCTGCAAGCTAATCATTGCACTACCATGCTGCCCCACTTCAGTTAAAGGCAATTTTAAGAACAGTTAGCAAACAGAAATATTAATGTGTGGTGGATGCAGGAGTGCTTTCTATTTTCTCTGCTGTCACTAGAATGGTAAATACTAGTCAAATTGGGCTGACAGATGTATTTCATTATAGCACTGTGCCAACATTTTCAGATATTTTTTATACCGACACCACATTAGACAAAGTTTGTCTGCATGGGTTTGGTCACACCCTTTTTAATGTTGTTGGCCCATTGGTGGAAGAGCCTGGACCACATTCTTGTATACTGTTTGACTTTCTATATACTTTAGCATGTACCTTTTACATTTGTAAATTGATCCCAATATTCCAGAATCCAGACAAATATAGCAGCAAGTTGTGAAAGCAGCAATAACAGGTAGGAGAAAACAACACATAACACATACTACAAAAAGGATATCCTGGAGCTAGAAAAGATGCAGAGGTGGGCGACCAAACTAATTAAGGGCATGGAGACACTGGAATACGAGGAAAGGCTGGCAAGGCTTGGCATGTTTACACTGGAAAAGAGGAGACTAAGAGGGGACATGATCAAAATTTACAAATATATAAAGGGGCAATACACAGAGCTTGCGTGGGACCTGTTTTTGGTAAGATCAGCACAGAGGACACATGGTCACTCTCTTAGGTTAGAGGAGAGGAGATTCCGAACAAAGCGAAGAAAAGGATTTTCACAGTAAGGACAATAGGTGTTTGGGATTCCCTGCCTGAGAGAGTAGTAACGGCGGACTCAGTCAACACATTTAAGAATGGGTTAGATAAATTCCTAATGGATAAGGGTATCCAGGGTTATGGTGCATAGTCACGCACTATATTTAAAAAAAAAAGAGAAATAAAACACAACGGCTGACATCAGCATCAGACAAAATTAGTCCAAAATGAATACTGCATAGGAGACGACAAGTAGGTTGTACTCGATGGATAAATTGTCTTTTTCAACCTTAGATACTATGGGGGACATTTACTAAGCAGTGATAAGAGCGGAGAAGTGAGCCAGTGGAGAAGTTGCCCATGGCAACTAATCAGCACTGACGTAAAATCTATCATTTGAATACTGTAAAATGATACAGAGCTGCTGATTGGTTGATGGGGCAATTTCTCCACTGGCTCACTTCTCCGCTTTTATTAATGCTTAGTAAATGATCCCCTAAGTTACTATGTTACTACGTATGTATTAGACTTAAGTCAGAGATG
Source organism: Pseudophryne corroboree (assembly GCF_028390025.1). Lineage (NCBI taxonomy): Eukaryota > Metazoa > Chordata > Amphibia > Anura > Myobatrachidae > Pseudophryne > Pseudophryne corroboree. The sequence continues at coordinate 386,624,705 of NC_086444.1, read as the reverse complement.
TTTTTAATTGATTTGTTGCTGGAGAGAAATGTACACATTAGTGGAGAGGAGTGCTGCTTGTGTATTAGCCTACGGCAGCCTTGATCCCTTAATCAGGCTGTAATCACCACGGTAGATCAACCTTTTGGCATGTCTGACTTAGAAGATGCTCAAATGTCAGTATATATAGATATAGACACTGTGAGTAGATAGAGATAGATAGATAGATAGATAGATAGATAGATAGATAGATAGATAGATAGATAGATAGATAGATAGATAGATAGAGAGAAAGAAAACCAGTGGTGCTTTTTTTGTGAACCTTCAGAATTTTCTATATGTCTGCCGAAATTTGGCCAAAAACTACCTCAGATTTCCACAAAAGTCCTAAAAGTAGATAAAGAGTATTAAATCAAACAAATGAGACAAAAAAATAAGACATTCTCATTTTTTTATTGAGGAAAATGATCCAATATCTATCACATATCTGTAAGGTAGCTTTAGGCCAAAATTCAGCAGAAATATAGAAAAATCAAAGGTTCTCAAACGTGTATATATATTACACACCTTGACAAAGGGGCGTGCGAGCCCCGAAATGTTGGGAATCGTTTTGATGTGAAATACACGTTTTTGCTGCTGAAAAATCCTCTGAGTGCCGCTGCTGTTTGAATAGGAGTGTATATATATATATATATATATATATAATGTACTAAGACCTTACTATGGGCTGATCGAAGAAGACTCACCTCAGGGAGTACCCCCTTTTAGATGGTGCACAGTGTTAAAGGACAATTCTAGAAGGTTCCCAAGGGAGCTAATATATGGCTATTAGTGTGTCAAACACTTAGATGTCCAAACTCACAATTGTTAAATGCAGTGAATTGAATTAAAACATTTATTCACAATACAGACAATACATATACATATAAAAAGACGACTCATAAGTTTGTGTCATCAATAATATACAGTGAAACCACATAAAATCTTTAACATCATGCAATGGTTGTACTGGTTGTTTTTGAATGTATAGAGTGGTCTCCTGGTTCAATCTTTTCCCATAAGCCTGTTATATCTATTGATGAAAACCCAATGTGTTTCATCCATAGGACTTCATCAGGGGTCTAATATCTAGGTGGTAGACAGAAATCAGTGATTTTGAACTATAAAAGTTGGGTGATGAGCTATATATATATATATATATATATATATCCAATTGTCCCAAATATGCAGCGGCACTCAGAGACTCATAATGGGTGAAAAAAACGTGCAAAATTTATTCCATATTATAAATTTTTCAGGCCAACGTTTCGGGGCACATCCGCCCCTTTGTCAAGGTGAACCACAAGTGTGGTTCACCTTGACAAAGGGGCGGATGTGCCCCGAAACGTTGGCCTGAAAAATTTATAATATGGAATAAATTTTGCACGTTTTTTTCACCCATTATGAGTCTCTGAGTGCCGCTGCATATTTGGGACAATTGGATATCGATTATTCGCAGAAGGCACCTGAGCAAAGTATTTATGAGAGGTGAGTGCCGGTCCTATATGACATTTATATATATATATATATATATATATATATATATATAGTATTCAAAGGGGCATTTACCAGAGCTTCAAGAGACAAAAGGTTGTCTCTTGATGCTCTAGTGAGTGCCTCTTTGAATATTGTATATTTATCTGAAACAAAATGCGGTCTCAGTGGGAAGCACCCCTAATGCTGAAGTTTACAGATGAAGATGTGAGTGCGGATTGATATATATATATATATATATATATATATATACACACCCATAGTGGCAGATTCAGAGGAGGGGTATCAGGGCAATCACCCCCTATAATACACACACACACACCCTTTTTCTGGCTGATCAGTTGCAGGCCAGGACACAGATCCCAGAGGCCGCTGCTAGGGTGATGGAGTCATCGGACTCATATCACCAATTAATTACATTAATGTTAGTCATTTGAACTAAATTATCAGTGAGCTGTGATTGCTGTTATTCCAACACATGTATGATTTGTTTAACAGTTGTGATGTTAAACATGCTCATAGAGTGACCACCAGAGCTTCCATAAGAAATTGTGGTGCTTGGGACTGCCAGAATAGGCAGGGCCCCACACCTTCTGCTCCCCCTGCAGCCCCCACAACTTACCAATGTGGATTCTGGATGCTGTGGCTAGAGGTAACAGAACACCAGGTGGCACCCCTAGGCATAACCGCGGTGGACCGGGACCACAGTAGCAGCACAGGGAAGGAGTCTGGAACAGGACAGCACCGGCAGTATTTCAAATTTGGAGAAGGCCATGAGCCAATCAGAGCTCATGGACTGGCAGCCAATCAGTAGCTGCTGCTACAAATTCAAAATGCCACCAGCGTTGCCCCTCTATGGAAGCCTGCTGTGTGTTCCAATCCACACCATTGCCATGTGGGCCCCTGCATGGTCAAGACCCGGGACTGTAGTCCTGGCAGTTCCCACCTGATGGTAGCCCTGGTGACCATTATAAACACATGATATCTCAAGGACGTGGACACAACTACAATAGAAGATGTATACAACTCAGCATCACAAGAAGATTCATGGACTCAGTTGAGGAGCATGTGCAGCGTAAAATACACATTTTATGCCTTAAAATTTGGCTTGCATTCAAGTCTGCACTAGCATCCCATGTGTCCTATGTGTCTAGCATGTAAATAAAGAGCCATAAATGATCAGTGAGACTAATAGTTTGCTTATGTGCAGGTGATAAAAAGAAAAATTGTAGACACAAAATGGCCCAGTGAATTGAAGCTACGTCTTATTATGGACTCATATAATTTAATTGTGTTAATTATTATTTCTTAGCAATTATTAACATAAGCAAAATAATTATTACTAGCACTAAACATCCTTTACCATGTAGTTCTGCACATGACTGTGTAAATGCGGATTAAAAGAAAGCCAGGTTTGGCTTAAGTACTATAGTAACCATGGATTGGAAAAATCTTATTCATTATATAAATTAATGAGACAAAACATTCCTCTAATTAACAACAGTCATGTACAGTGCTATCCCACACACAACCATAAAAGATCTACCAGTGTCCAGTCTTCCCGTGAGATTTTCCAACTAATTAGATGACCCCTGACCTATTTTTTTTTTCATTTCTAACTGATATAACCAATAGCAGTTGTGAACAAATTAGAGAGCATTGTGTGTTATGCTAATACAGGTTGAGTATCCCATATCCAAATATTCCGAAATACGGAATATTCCGAAATACGGACTTTTTGAGTGAGAGTGAGATAGTGAAACCTTTGTTTTTTGATGGCTCAATGTACACAAACTTTGTTTAATACACAAAGTTATTAAAAATATTGTTTTAAATGACCTTCAGGTTGTATGTATAAGGTGTATATGAAACATAAATGAATTGTGTGAATGTAGACACACTTTGTTTAATGCACAAAGTTATAAATAATATTGGCTAAAATGACCTTCAGGCTGTGTGTATAAGGTGTATATGTAACATAAATGCATTCTGTGCTTAGATTTAGGTCCCATCACCATGATATCTCATTATGGTATGCAATTATTCCAAAATACGGAAAAATCCCATATCCAAAATACCTCTGGTCCCAAGCATTTTGGATAAGGGAGACTCAACCTGTATCTTCTATGGCTTTTTTTTGTGGTTTAAACTGTAAGAATTACTAGAAGTACTGTACAGAACATGTACCTGGTATCTCATTTGTCTGTACAAGTTGATGAACTGTGGGTCTATAGACTATACATCAAGCTGAAAGATGAAGGTTAGTAAAACACAAATTATGAGCATAGTGGCCTTTATCTGACCATTGTACACAGTTAAAGGTTAGAAAAGTATGGTGGATTTAATAGCTACCTAAATTATAGATACATTAAACAAAGGAATCAATTATTTAGTAGGTATAACAGAATACATACATAGGTGGACAGAAAATGTATTGTGCCAGGATTGTTCACTGGATTGTTTGGGTCTGTTTAATATTATTGCAAATCATCAGTTTATATGCACAAGAACCAAACTTTGAAACAGGTCAAATCTTCTTAATTGGTGTAATCAACAGCTAAATTTACCAGCCCATTATTCAAAATAATTCCCCCCCCCCCCCCCCCCCCCAAAAAAAAAAAAAAAAAATATGACTTTAACAATAGTTAAACAGTTAAAAATGTATGTTGGGTAAAATAGAAGTCATATGATCATAGAAATGATCTTATTCTAAGAATATATAGAATGTTACTTATTATATGCGTTATTACTATGCACAGATTGATGAGCACTGGGTTTTCTTATTTTATTTAATATAGTATGAGCTTTGAAAAGGTTTTGTTGGATATTTGGTGTTGGCACTGGAAGCTAATGCCTCTCAGCTCAGATACAATAAATGACCTGCAAAGATAAGCACAAAATTTCATGTCAATAGAATTTTGCTTTGATGAACACTCTGTCAGCTGCACATTTCTTGTGTTCCTGCAATGCAATTCTATAGGTGAGAGAGAAAAATGATTGCATCCACCACTGAGCAATTGATCGTGGGCTTCTTTGGGCTGCCATAGCGTTACATATGAGCATCACATTTTCTGACCTTATCTAACAAATGACCTATTTTTGACCTGTTTTCCTACATGATTAACACTCTTCAGGCAGTCATCTCTATGCTTCCCTCACCAAATTAAAGAGCAAGACCCGCATCTCTGTTAGATTTGCTCACATTTAAGCAGTGTCATGTGGTCAGTAGCCCGTGGCAATATACTAAATTAAAGGCCTAATGTAGAATCCTTCTCCAAGCCTGACAAATAATGAATTGAAAACTCCAAGCCCCACAGGACACAGTCTGGTACAGAGCTACTTCATAGCTAGCTGCAGACTAACAACAGTCCCTTGGCTGTCATTCAGATATAAAGGACTTGTTTAATTTTATTCACTGCAGGAAGCAAAACAATAGTATCTTCTTTAACTAACAACTAGTTTGCTGAAATGCCTCATTGAGGAAATCCATCTTTAAACTGATCCTCTTGCTATCCCTGAAGGATGATGCTACCATATATTACACTGCAGGTAAATGCAAATACATTGTTACAGTTTTAATTACACCACTGAAAGACATTGTACTAATGATTTTTATGTGATGCCATTTTCTGAATGAAAGTAGTAAAAGACCAATAGTAAGTAAAAAATAGCATTGTTTTTTCTTTAATCTTTCACACAGTTATATCTTAACTTAATAAATAAATGGCATTGACTGTGGCATTTTACTCTCAAACAAAAACTATATATGTAAATGTTTCATCTTAGACATAGAGAACAGCAAATTCCAGTTCTCCTCATTAAAATTATTAATATAAGACAAAAGTTGGACGCTAAAGCTTTTTAATGTTGGCATTACTTCCTAGAAATGCTATCTGGCCAACTGCTGGGAAATGAAAGGATGTAGTAGAAGTTTGGTTGAGGTATTATTTGAAAAGATTTAATAGACTATGTGGAGAACAACAAACTGTATGCCAAACAATCCCACCTAGATTCTGATCTGTTGTGGTAATAGGTCTTGTAGCTTTCCATCTGTTCAATGCCTTTAATTGGCAATAAGGTCACCGCTAAAGTTTTGTACTCACTTTTGCAATCACTCAGCTAATTAGGTAAACACTTCCAATCAGCTGATTAGGGTATACTCAGCTTGACCCCCTGTGAGCCACGTACATACCATGCTAGAAGTAGCTCACTGTGAATGGGCTTCTATGGGAACTGGAGGAGTGCAACAAAAATATCAAACAGCAAGTAAGATGTAACCTCCCTATCCCCACCGTTGCTGGAGCCTTGAAAGCTGTTTATTGGCTAACACTCCGGCAACAGTCCTACATATGTACCTGTGTAGTCATCGGGCCAATCAGCCAATATCACGTGACTGGGCTGACAATTGTACACGTGTATATCCAGCCTGAGATGTAAGGCGTGGAAAGCATCGGTCAGCCTCACCAGGGATCTGCTTCTAGTCCATTTTTGCTGGTACAATGTTTAGAAGCACCTGACACTTTACACCCACTACCTGCATCAGATGCATCACACAAGGTGATTGCAAGTGCGACTGCACAGAACCGGGCTCCCCTAAACACTGTGCCTGCATAAATGGACTGGAAGAGGTAGTGAGGTGAGGCAGTCCAATGCAGTGCATGGAGGAGGAGTTCCTTCTCAGACATGCCAAAGAAGATGGAGGATACATGCTTCAGAGTAGGCTTTAAACAATGCACCATAGTTCTCTCTGTCAACAAAAAATGCCAAGGGCCGAGTGAATATTCAGTCTCAATTTTTTCCAAGGGGAAATAATATCTCCAATTTCACACAGTAACTAAGTGGCATTAGTATTATAATAATTGTAAGTGGCTTTAGAAAATGTAACTGGAGATACTGTCAAGCTGTTAGCCTTGAACAGATGAAAACTATATAAACCTCAATTTAAATAGACTAGGTGGTAAATTTATTGAGCTGCCAGTTTTTGCTAATTTTAATATGACAACGCTATTAAAGCAAAACTTGCTTTTTATAGCATTGTCATTAATATATAACAGGTAAAATGATCAAAAATCTGTAATTTAGAAAACCTGTACTTTAATATAATGTATTTGCCCCAATGAAACATTATGAGAAAATGTAAGGAAACATCTGCTTGTTCATAAATATCCCCCAATTGTCTTTCTCATCAGTTCCAGTATTTATGTTAGGGAAGTGGCTGCAACACACATTTAAATTATGATACACAAAAATAAACACACCTTCTTGTTATCCCTATGTGACGAAGGAGGTATTACAGGACTATTATTACTATTAGTGTATATCACTTTCCTAATATTTTGCCAATGACTGTAACATGCAAACACTGCATGTATCTGTCCTAAAGCCAATAAAAGCGCATTTTTTTATTTGTAAGTGAAACATCTCAAATGCGCACATGCTGCGCCAATTATTGACTTGATTACCTTGATTCATGTACAGTAAACTATCTTGAATTTTAATTCCAACCCAAAACAGGACATAAGTGTTTAATTTTAGCCTGACTTATAATTAGAGTATTTTGAGATGACAGCATCTGTTAAAATTATAGTATGAAAAGAATGTGCTCTGATTACATTGTATAATTTTGTATCTCTTGAAAAATGTTAAACTCTTTGGATACACATTAAATGTAGTAAGAAATTAAAATTTACAATAAAACAATTGTTTTTCTGATATGTCATCAAAATATACAGTATAGTAAAGCTACTGCAAAACACTAGACAAAGAACACACCATATTTCCACACTCATTATCCAGTCTTGCTTACAAGGATGCTTTCTATGGTTTTGTACCCATGATATAAACTTGACTTTCACTGTTCTCTGTAATATATTCACTGTAATTCACTATACTCCTCCAATACACCCTAATGTCAAGCTTTAACCTAAGGGCTATGAAAATGTTTTGGGTGTCTGCTAAGTACCACCTGGGGGATAATGTAATGCCATATGGAATTAGACTCTAGTACATTCATTAATGTCTCTGCATTCCACAAAGTCTGAATTTTGGCATTTAGATTAATGCAGGAGACAGGGAGGGAGAGGCTGCCCTGTCTCCCAGAGCCTCCCTCTTCTTTGAGTGAACATGCAGCATAGACGGATGACAGAATGGGACTCCCACTTGCAGATGCATTCCTTTCCTCCCTTCCATGAATTTCTAACCTATATCAAACTTCACAGACCAGAGGAACTGCACTGCTCAGGGAAAAGTATAAGAAGAAATGTCTTTATTTCCATCTCACACAGCTAAGCATTTTTTAAAGAAGTACACAGTCCTTGCACACTGTTGCTGATGAAAGATATATACATTATTACATATACAGTATATTGGCATAGACATGTGACAAGCTAAGCATTTTCTAAAGAAGTACACAGTCCTAGCACACTGTTGCTGATGAAAGAGATATACATTATTACATATACAGTATATTGGCATAGACATATGAGCTAGATAGATAGATAGATAGATAGATAGATAGATAGATAGATAGATAGATAGATTGACACTCTCCTGATTGTAAATAACAATAAATGTATATGTAGAATAAAATCAAACTACACATTATTTATGGAAAGTGCGGCATGAATGTAACATATTGACAATAGAGGCTGATGGTATTACAGAGTTCATCCATAGAGTGTAGCAGTTTTGTGTGTATTCAGATTACGGGGAAATTCAATTAGTTGTGGTAAGTTACCATGGCTAATTGACACACTCAACCCAGGACAGCTCTAACATTAGGCAGTTTTAGGCGGTTGCCTAGGGGCACTGGCAATTAGAGGACACCACTGAATTAATCTATCAAAACACTAAAAGATGTCTCTGTATGCAACGTCCTCTTTTTACATTGCGCTGGTCACTGCTGTGGGTCTAATCAGGTGCAGCCGCCACTTTCAGACTGTATCACATAGTGCCTCAGCGCTTCCTCCATGCTGACACGTGTAACATCAAGTCATGTCACATAGGAGGTGAATGTTACTATGGCTACCGAGCAGGGGCGGATCCAGAAAAAAATTACAGGGGGGGCACCATAAGGGGCGTGGCTTCATTAGAATGGGCGTGGCTTCGTCTGAATGGGCGTGGTATTGCAGGAAAAGACTACCTTATACCCCAGTTTTGCAACCTGCACGCCCAGACGTTGGCCACTACAGGAAAGAAAAATAATCCTGATTCATGCCCCTTACATTATTTGTCATTTTTCCTCCTTATAGTAATGCCCAGTATACATTATTCCACATACTGCAATGGCCCTTAGACATTATTCCACACACAATAATGCACATGACACAATATGCACACACTGTAATGCCCCAGACACATTATGCCACACACCGTAATGCCTGTGACACATTATGACAGGAATCGCAATGCCCGTTATACATTATGCTACACACTGCACTGCCCCTGATACATTATAGCACATACAATGTCTGTGACACATTATGCCACACACTGCAATGACCTTGAGACATTATACCACAATGCCCGTGATATAGTATACCATACACCGTAATGCCTGTGACACATACCGCAATGCCCGTTATACCCTATGCCACACACCGCAATGCCCGTTATATATTATGCCACACTGCAATGACCCTGAGACATTATACCACATACCACAATGCCCGTGATATAGTTTACCACACACCGTAATGCCTGACACATTATGACACACACCGCAATGTCCGTGATACATTATGCCACACACTGCAATGACCCTGAGACATTATACCACATATCACAATGCCAGCGATATAGTATACCATACACCGTAATGCCTGTGACACATTATGACACACACCGCAATGTCCGTGATACATTATGCCACACACCGTAATGCCCATTACACATTAAGTCCTACAGTAAGGCTTCTAATTACTTTTCAAATACCTGCTCGTTGTCAGGGGTTTCATGCACTGGGTGTCATGCTCGTTGCCAGGGGTTTCATGCTCTTGGTTCCATGCACGGTGCCAGGGGTTTTCATGCACTGGGTGTCATGCTCGTTACCAGGGGTTTCATGCACTGGGTGTCATGCTCGTTGCCAGGGGTTTCATGCACTGGGTGTCATGCTCGTTGCCAGGGGTTTCATGCACTGGGTGTCATGCTCGTTGCTAGGAGGTAGTCCTTGTTGCTAGGGCTGTGCTCCCAGTGCCACATATGTCCCCAGTGCCAGATATTCCCCCACGGTGCCAGGTACTCACATGCCCCCAGTGCCAGATATCGCCCCCCCCCCAGTGCCACATATGCCCCAGTGCCAGATATTCCCCCCCCAGTGCCACATATGCCCCCAGTGCCAGATATCCCCCCCCCCAGTGCCATATATGCCCCCAGTGCCAGATATTCCCCCCAGTGCCATATATGTCCCCAGTGCCAGATATTCTCCCCCCCCCCTCCCTGCCAAATATGCCCCCAGTGCCAGATATTCCCTCCCCAGTGCCATATATGCCCCCAGTGCCAGATATTCCCCCCAGTGCCATATATGTCCCCAGTGCCAGATATTCTCCCCCCCCTCCCTGCCAAATATGCTATTCCCCCCCAGTGCGTCCCCCCCCTTCCTCCACCGCCGCTGCTCCCCCCGCTCCCCTGCTGTTAGGAGCGACACGGAGGGCACAGCACAGTGCACGCCTCCCTGTGTCTCCGGCGGCCGCGGGTCACTGTAATAAAGGAAGTGCTCACGAACGGCACTTCCTTTATGAGACCAGCGGCCGCCGGAGACCCAGGAGGGACACAGGAGAGGCGCGCACTGTGCCCTCCGTGTCCCTCCTAACAGCAGGGGAGGAAACGAGACCGCAGACTGACATGCGGACGCTCGTCCGCATGTCAGTCTGCACTAAAAATGACAGGGGGGGCACGTGCCTTGGTGCCCCCCCCCTAAATCCGCCACTGCTACCGAGCGATGCCCAGACTGCCGCTCTTCATAGCCCTCTAGGCCTCTGGAATCTGGCTCTCCAGCAGCACCTGACTACATGTCTGCACCTCCGGCATTACTGTAATGCTGCTAACACCTGCAAGAGGTGTCCTTACTGTGAAAACATTTTTAGCCGCTTTTTGCGGAATCTCCTCTCCTCAAACCTAAGTGAGTGTCTACATGTCCTCTGTGCTGATCTTACCAAAAACAGGTCCCGCGCACGCTCTGTGTATTGTCCCCTTATATATTTGTAGATGTTGATCATGTCACCTCTTAGTCTCCTCTTTTCCAGTGTAAACATGCCTAGCCTTGCAAGCCTTTCCTCGTATTTCAGCGTCTCCATCCCCTTAATTAGTCGGCCGCCTCTGAACCTTTTCTAGCTACAGGATATCCTTTTTGTAGTATGGTGCCCAAAATTGTATACAGTATTCAAGATGTGGCCTCACTAGTGATTTATATAATGGGAGTATAACACACTCGTCCCTTACATCAATTACTTGTTTTATGCATGCTAATATCTTATTAACTTTCTCTGCTGCAATCCTACTTTGGGTACTGCTGCTTAGTTTGCTATCTATGTGAACACCTAAGTCCTTTTCCAGTACATAATCCCCTAATATTACTCCATTTAGTATGTAGGTGTTATTTTTTTTCTTGCTACCGCAGTGCATTACCTTACACTTGTCTGTATTGAAGCTCATTCTCCATATGGCTGCCCATGCTTCTAGTTTAACTAAGTCGTTCTGAAGAGATTCAGCATCCCCCTCCATATTTATAACCTTACACAATTTGGTATCGTCTGCAAATATTGACACCATGTTCTCTAGACCTACTGTTAGGTCATTAATGAAAATGTTGAACAATAGTGGTCCAAGTACAGACCCTTGTGGCACACCACTTAGCTTTTAAAATCATAGAGTTACAATATTTGTGCTCATGCAGTCCAATATATACATACACATACAATTAAAGGGATGTACAGATGTGTCCTCCTACATCCTTGCTGCACATTAAACAGCCCTTCTAGTCATGTCATGCCATGACTTGGTAGCGCCGAGCAGCTTTATGTGTGACTTGTTCCATTTAAATGTGTCTACATCACAATGCTATGCAAATAGGAAACATGAGCAGCTTATGCTAATTAAAATGGTATGTGGCATGCCATATTCTGTGTGTGACTGTGGCTGTATCTGCATACAAAATGCTTTGTTACAGTGTTCTCCTGGAAATCACTGTAATGTAGCATTTCGTATGCAGATAAAGCCATTGTCGCATGCCTAAACCTAATTAAATATCCCCTCCAGACCCCAGATACAGTATATATATATATATATATATATATATATATAAAGTGAAATTGGCCTCAGTGTCCTATACGATTCCTAATGTGCTGGATAGCATGTATACGTAAAGAATAGATGGCACTAAAGGACTTTTAAAGTGAAAGTATATTGTATGTAAAGTCACATTTTTTTTCACACAAAAAGTCCTTGAGTGTTGTTGCTTTTCTATGTATATGTGTAATGATGCAGTTCACCCAAGCCCAAGGAGGTGTGTGTGGGTGGGGGGGGGGGGCTGTTTGCAGGTATGGGGGGTGCTAAGCTGAAGCTTTGCTTAGGGTGTAGAGAGATCTTGCACCGGCCCTACCCCCAACCCCGGGGCAATTCAATTGTGCCCCAAAGCCGGCAGTCATCTGGGACTTTTATCCCCTCCCTGAGACAAAAAATATCCCCAATAATACGCCCTAATCAGCCCCATTTTTCAGGACCACGATCTGCGAATACACATAGGTCCAAATACTTATCACGGATTCTGTGTTTTCACCCGAAAATTTAACAGTTTTTCGGTGCAAAAAATTGGGTTTAATTGGATAGGGATAAAAAAAAAATCTAAAAAAGAAAACAAAACTAAAAACTCCTGTTTTTCTCTCCTGAAAAAGTTTCGAGTGTAATTGAATTCCCTCCTCAGCTGTGTTAGTTGCTCCAACTAATGTAGTCATGGTAGGCTTTGCCACTGAGCATCTTAGTCACGGCAAAACTGGCGCGGCTAGTGTGCCCATGTACTATGATGCATGCGTGCGCATGCACGTGCCGCCATAGAAAATACGTTGGGCTGCTGCTAGTCACAGCCTGGCATTTTGAGTCACAACCGCAGCACAGCACATAATTTCTGTGCTTGTGCAGCCGTTTCGTGGGTACCATGAACATGGCTACATCTTTAGGACCAGAACGGAGGCACAGCATAAGAGTACTAAATGAGCTGTGATAAAACAAAATAAAGATCTTATTGTGGTTTCAAACTATTAAAATCATAGAGTTACAGTATTCGTGCTCATACGGTACTTGCCGTGGCTGACTTACACTGAAATCACAAGTAATAACAAAAATAATAAACCTCACACATGAATGAGACATATACCTTTATTTCTTCAAGTTAACAAAGTCTAAAATGTAGATGAAATAAGCAGTTAATTAATTGTTCTAATATAAACTTGACTTTATGATAACGGAGGGACGATGAAGTATAGATACAGTAGGCATCATTTTGACAACAACTACTGTACATATACAGGTCCTAATAGCATTAGGTAATTAGGTAACCCCCCCCCCCTCCCGGACGACCAACACCTGCAGTTTCCCTCCCTGGCTCAGGCACCTACACCATCTCTACACTCTCTTTATCCCTGCCCTCCAATTTACTCTCACTGATAATCTCATTCACAACTCTCCCACAAATACTCTCCCTCTCCCCTGTGCACTCTTGAATGCCTCAGCTGTCTGTAACAGACAGGCCCCCACCATTTCATCTCCAACTCCCTGAATCTCCTAGCCATTACAGAAACCTGAATTTACCCCTATTACACCACTTCTCCCACTGCTCTCTCTCCTGGAGGTCTCACATTCACACACACTCTACGGCCTTGTGGTTATCATGGTAATGGTGTTAAGCGCCTTCTATCCTCTGATTATTCCTATGAACTGATACTCCCAGAACCATCTCTAGCATTCTCACATTTGAGGGCCATGCTATACATCTCTTCCAACCTGTTCACCTTCGAGTAGCTGCCATTTATCAGCCCCCTGGCTTTCCCTCCAAATTTCTTTACAACTTTCCTTCATGGCTCCCTCATTTCCTCTATTTAGATCTTCGCTCCATTATCTTAGGTAACCTTAACATCTCTATCGATATCCCCACAGAATCCTCTGCCTCTAAACTCCTTACCCTCTCCTAATTTTTTGGTCTCTCCTAATGGACCTCCCATGTGAGTGTGCACTCACTTAATCTGGTCTTCACTCACCATTGTGATATTTCTGATTACTCCAACTCTCCATTCACCGTCTTTGACCATCACCTGCTCTTTTTTAATTTATCCCTCTCTGCTTCTTCACCTCTACCTCCTAAGGCTGCCATCACTAAGTGTAACATTGAGGCTATCTACACCATTTCCCTAATCTCCCTGGTCGACTTACTTCTTTCTCCTATACTCCCTCTTGCCTGCTGTGAACATGCCACTTCCCTTACTTCTGCTTTTGATTCTGTTGTTCCAGTGACCACTATTCACTCTTGCAGATCAAGATTTCATCCCTGGCATTCCAAATTCACAAGATATCTGCAAATGTGTTCACGAACCACCAAGCGACAGTAGAAGAAATCATGCTCTAAGGCAGACTTACTACATTTCAAATGTATGATATCATCCTACAGTGTTGCCCTTTTCCTCTCTAAGCAGTTGCATTAGTAGAACCCCCTCCACTGAAACTGCCCTCACAAAAGTCAGCAGTGACCTCCTTGCTGCCAAATCCAAGGGCCACTACTCTTTGCTTATTCTCCCTGACCTCTTTCCTGCTTTTGATACTATGTACCACCCCCTTCTCCGGCAAATCCTTCACTCCCTTGGTCTGAATGATACTCCTCTCTTCTGGCTGTCCTCCTACCTCTCTGACTGTCCCTTGTCTGTCTCCTCTCATGACTCCACTTCCAATAACAGTAGGTGTCCCCAAGTTTCTGTTCTTGGACCTCTCCTATTCTCCCTCTATATGTCCTCTTTAGTTGAGCTCATTAGCTCTTTTGACGCCAATACCATCTCTATGCTGATTATACTCAGATCTACTTTTCCTCCTCTGACCTCTCCCCCTCTCCTCTCACTTGTATCTCCAGCTTTCTCTCTGCTATTTCTTCCTGGATGTCTCAGGACTTTTTTAAACGTACTTGTTTAAGACAAGTCTAACCTCACCTCCCTCAATTTCATTATCTACTGATGGCTCAACTAATTCAGCTAGACTCCAAGTGTGCTGTTTTGGAGTTATCCTTGACTCCTCCCTCTCTTTCAAGCCACATATTCAGTACCTTTAGCAGTCCTGTCATTTCCATCTCAGAAATAATTCCAGGATGCTTTCCAACCCTGAACGCTACCCACATCTACTTACTTGTTATCTCCAGATTGAACTACTGTAATCGTTTCCTATCTGACCTCTCCACTCTAATCTGTCCTCAATGCTGTTACCCTACTCATCTTTATCTCCAAAAGTACTATGTTTGCCATTCCTTACTTTAATAATCTTCAACTGCACCAAATCCAGCAGTCTTCTGCTACCTGATACTTATTCCAGTGTCATCTGCTGATCTAACTATGTTTATTTACCCTGAACTTGTCCTATACTGTTATCAACTGTAAGTTACTGTTTTCCTGTTTGATTATTTGTTTATGTACTCTGTAATTGGGCGCTGCGGAACCCTTGTGGCGCCATATTAATAAAGGATAATAATAATAATAATAATAATAATAATAATAATATGTGTCACCGCTGCCTGCCTGCCCCTCCCCTTCGGAATGTAAGCTCTTGTGAGCAGGGTCCTCTCCCCTCATGTGCTTTTCCCTCTTTCTACTCCATAATCTTACAAAGGCAGCTAACCCTTGTTTTCTGCCACCCTGATGCTTATTTCAGTGTCCTGTCCCTTGATGCAAAAGTGTTTATATACAATGTATTTGTCCTACATTGTCTTGCACTGTAAGTCATTGTTTTCTTGTTTTGCTCAATTGTTTATGTATTTTGTTAGGCGCTGCAAAACCCTTGTGCTGAAATTTAATAATATAAAAAAAAAAAAAATAATAATAATAATAGGGCCTAATTCATAGATTTATGTGAATGTCTGCAGTAGCTGTGCAAAAATATGCAAATGTCAACGTCTCTGGGATTTGTACTGAGATGTCCACTGTAATCGTGTCAGATCCACCGCTTGTGAACAAAGGTGCAGACATTGGACACATATTGGTTGTTAATCAACCTTTTCAGTAAACCTAAGGTCACGCAGCATGACAGTGGGAAGTAAGATGCAAGAGACATTGTACCTATATACAGGATTGTAGACGATATCTGTGACATACTGTACCCCCAAATTGGTTGGGACATACCTGCACTTGAGCCACCACTCCCCCATTACACAAATACCCCCTGTCTGCCACTAAATTTGCAAAAAAAATCCTCTCTGCGACCGCCACCACAAGACTATTGCATCAAACACACATTTTTTTAAAGCGGCAATCATGTACAAGGCATAACCGTGCCTTGTTAATGATTGCCGCTTTAAAAAAACATTCAACCGGGAACCCGCATCTCCGGGCCACCTCAGACTTTATTACAGCTGGCCCCTTATCCTTATTTATAAAGCAACTGCAAATTCTGCAACACTGTACACTGTTATTATTACTCTCATTTAACTCTGCTTATATAGTACAAAACATTTACCTTTACAAAACTGCTTCATCTCCGGTGTATGAACTATTTGCCAACTAGAAATATGCATTACTCAATTTTGCAAGAGAAACTATTTTGATAACTGTGCATGGCTTTATTTTGATTATTTTTAATTTTGCTTTCAATGTTTGTTTTTTGTGCAGTCAAATGAAATGAGAAATTATTGAAATAGCCTGCTGAAGTGGGATTGTATAAAAGATCAGCATTGTCTTTCTCTGACATGTTGACTTCTGCAGTGAACATTTCCATCTCATTAGAATTGTACAACTTCTTAATGTTTTTCCCCCCATTATAGATATGTATTTATTCCAGCATATTTTATCTTACCAGCAGCAACACTTCTTAGTTCTTTCTTCACTGTCATTTATTCCTCACTGCAGAGCACGTGAACAGACTTCTTGGTAATCTCTTCACAGTGTAATAAGTGTAATAACATTCCAGCTTGATCAAATCACAAAGTTGTAGGATTCTATGTCATCAATTAATAAACCTATGACAAAAAAAGATATCCCTACAGTATATTTTGCAGACATTTCTAGGGCAAAAAAATTGTATTTCATGCCTTTTAAAAAAATAAAAACCCTGTTTAGGAATATTCCAGGGAGAGAAGAATCATCCTTTCATCTCTCAAATTAATGAGATGTGCACCTCTACCAAATACATACTCTATATCAGTAATCAAACTTTACCATGATTAAAAACCAAAGCAATATAAACAGCACTGAGCTTATTACAATACTACACAGAAGCCTGATGAAGAGTTGGACATACAGTAAAGCTAGGTACACACTATAAAATTATCTGGCAGATTATCTGCCAGATCTAGCTGGTAGGAATGGAAATCTGGTAATGGATGAGAGCAAATGACAATCGACCATTTGCTCCCAAACACTGGTTAAATTTGCGTTTAACCAATTTGTCTGAACAACAGGTTTTGTTTGTATTTCAGTGTATGGGAGCAAATGGTTGATTGTATCCAAGGTCTAAATTGTAGGCATGAAGAGCAAATGGTCCCTCTGAAAAAAAGCCAATACCAGCAATTAACCAGTGTCACCAAGAGGGGAGAGCAGGTATGATTTTAGCAGGACCCAGGCCTGTTGAAGGGGCCCGGAGGGTGCCCGGGGCCCGCTGCTTCCCCTTTCCCATTCCTATCGCAAAAAGCTGGACAGGGAGAGAACTGACTGTCGCTGCAGCAGCAACTCTTCCCGGCCCAGCACACACTGCTCAGTGCTGCGTGCTGAGCTAGAGAGAGAGGCAGCAGCAGCCTGTCCTCTCTCTCTCTCCCTGCATGGGTGCAGGCAGGCCCAGTGCTACCCGCTCAGCAAAGTGATGCAGTGCAGGGACGCTCCAGAGTGGAGAGACACTCTCCCTGCCCTGCACCCCTGCTGCTGTGCCACCTGTCCTCCCTGCTGCTGCCAGCAGCTGTGCCTGTCACACTGTGACAGGCAGCGGCGCCGCAACTTAAAGTGTCCTCTCCCTATTCCTGGCTGTGACATCGCAGTGTGTGTACTGTGCAGAAGGACCAGCGAAAAGGATGTGGAGCTACACAGAATGGAGGGGCGGAGCTACACAGGACCAGGGCCAGGCTGATGTAGGCATGATGTGGAGGAACAGGAGGATGGAGAGCTCCGGCCAGCCAGACTTCCTTAGGTAAGAAGCTGGAAAGAGTGAGTGAGCTTGAGAAAGAGTAAGTGTGTGTGAGTGAGTGAGTGAGTGAGTGAGTGTGTGTGTGTGTGTGTGTGTGTGTGTGTGTGTGTGTGTGTGTGTGTATGTGTGTATCTGTTTGTATGTATGTGTATCTGTGTGTATGTTTATATGTATGTATGTATGTGCATCTGTGTGTATGTATGTGTGTGCGTATGTGTATGTGTGTATCTGTGTGTGTACTACCACAGGTGGAATTATGTGTAAGCGTCACTATCACAGGGGGTATTTTGTGTAAGCGGCACTAACAGAGGGGGCTTTGTGTAAGCGTCACTACCACAGGGGGCATTGTGTAAGCGTCACTACCACAGGGGGCATTGTGTAAGCAGCACTATCACAGGGGGCATTGTGTAAGCGTCACTATCACAGGTGGCATTGTGTAAGCGGCACTACCACAGTGGGATTTGTGTAAGCAGCACTACCACAGGGGGCATTGTGTAAGCATCACTATCACAGTGGGCATTGTGTAAGCGGCACTACCACAGGGGGCATTGTGTAAGTGTCACTATCACAGGTGGCATTGTGTAAGCGGCACTATCACAGGGGGCATTGTGTGAACGGCACTAACACAGGTGGCATTGTGTAAGTGGAACTATCACAGGGGGCATTGTGTAAGCAGTACTACCACAGAGGGCATTGTGTAAGCGGCACTACCACAGGGGGCATTGTGTAAGCGGCACTACCACAGGGGGCATTGTGTAAGTAGCACTATCACAGGAGGCATTGTGTAAGCGGCACTATCACAGGTAGCATTGTGTAAGCGGCACTACCACAGGGGGCATTGTGTAAGCGGCACTATCACAGGGCATTGTGCAAGCATCACTTTCACAGGGGGCATTGTGTAAGCGTAAATATCACATTGGGCATTGTGTAAGCGGCACTACCACAGGTGGCATTTTGTGTAAGCGGCACTATCACAGGGGGCATTGTGTAAGCGGTACTACCACTGGCAGCATTTTGTGTAAGCAACACTACCACAGGGGGCATTATGAGTATAAGCAGCACTACTATGTGCGGTGTTATGTGAATAAGATTGTGCTACTGTGTGGCATAATTTGAAATGGGGGGGTACTATTGTGTGGCCATGCCCCTTCCTTGTAAGACCGCACCCTTTTTTCGTGTGCCGTCACTGTGTAAAGTATGGGATGGCGCAGATTTATAGTTTTCATGGGTGCCGGACACAGTAGCACCGGCCCTGGGTGCAGGAGCAAGCAATCATATCCCGAACCCCGCTGCCCCCCACCCTGGACACCAGCGCCCCCCTCTGTGGCACTCACGCCCGCTTGTCACCCACACGGAACATATCATTGTTATTTTTTTTATGGAGGGGATCTGTTAATGCCCCCTCCATTTGGCCACTCCCCTCCTTGTACCAGGGCCCACCAGAACTGTTGCCGTCCTGCACTTACCAGGCTATAAAACGAAGGGCTGGTAAGACTATAGCATGGTGTTTACTGTACTTACCCATAATTATTATTATTATTATTACCAGTTATTTATGTAGCGCACACATATTCCGCAGTGCTTTACAGAGAATATTTGCCCATTCAAATCAGTCCCTGCCCCAGTGGAGCTTACAATCTAGATGACATATAGATGACGGAATATGCTGCGCTATATAAGAAACTGTTAATAAATAAATAAATAATGACATGTGTTTGAGATCTGTCTGAAATATATCTGCACGGACACTCTACATAGCTCACAATTCTGACTGCATAACCTCAACCTATTTAATCTACATACAATTATCATACTGCCTCCTAGTTATGCCGCTTCAGTTGCTCAGTGCTAAAAGTCACAAGTTCCATCAAAAAAAGATTTGCATGCAACTGGTTTATGTACTTCTTGATGAAAAACAGAGGTGAGGCAGATAATTTTATGAACAGCCATCTAGTTATGCACACTGATTTAAATATAATATCCAGACCCAGCAACAAGGAGATACAGCTGTACCGGATCTCAAGTTTACAAGGGGCCCTAGCCTCTCAGAAATCTTGTGTTTCCAGTTCATGTGTCCCCCTTTCCTATGCTGATGCTGTATTTACAGGCATAAAGAGGGAGACTGGTGGCATGCACATTACAATTTTCTTTTGTTCTGGCAGTGTGTGATGCCATGACATAAAGTAACTGGATCGGAGAGGAGCTGCCCATGAAGAGGAACAGCAGTGTCAGCAAGCAGCAGAAAGTAAGAGTGAGCTGGGCTAGAGAGACACAGGTTGGAAGGGTGTTTGGGGAGGGGGTGGAGACAAAGTGACAAAGGAGAAGATGAAGCTGAAGACATGGGGCTAGGGATACAAAGGATGTTGAGGTTGAGAGACTTTGGAGGGTGGTGAGGCTGAGAGACACAGGGGGAATGATGCTGAAAGATAAAGGAAGGGATAAAGTTGAGAGACACAGGTTAGGATGAGGCTGAGAAACACTTGAGGGTGGTGAGGCTGAGAGACACAGCGAGTGAGGCCGGAGGCACAAGGTGGTGTGGTTGAGAGACATAGGAGGGCATGCAGCTGAGAGACACAAGGTTGGGAATTAACCAAAAAAAAAACAAAGGAAAGGATAAGGCCAAGAGAAACATGGAGAATGAGTCTGTAGACACAGATAAGCTGAGGCTGGAAAGACATAATGGGGATAATTCTGGAGACCCATGGATGGTGTTGTAGAGACATGGCAAGGATGTAGCTGGAGAGACAGTCAAGGAGGAGGATGATGAGACATGGGGGATAAGGCTGAGAGACACAGGTGAGGATGAGGCTGAGAGATGGAGGGATGAGGATGGTGAGACACAAGGTGGATAAGCCAATGACCGAATGGCCTGTACTTACCAGGGAGGGATTGGGGCCCCAAAAACATGAGTGTACCATGTCCAAAGATTTATGTTGCTAGCCCTGATATCTTCTCAGAAATATTAAGTGATTCTTTACATTGACTATATCTCGAAAATGTGGTGAGTTTGAAACATTATTGCCTCTTTGAGTTTGTGAAGGAAATTCTGTGTAATAGCATTACTGTATTTTGCTAACAGGTTACATCTGTGGAGGAAACTTACAAAGTGCAATCTCCATGAAGCACGAAATGCTTCAATATTCACCCAGATATCTGGTTGATTCACA
Organism: Pseudophryne corroboree; assembly: GCF_028390025.1. Taxonomy (NCBI): domain Eukaryota; kingdom Metazoa; phylum Chordata; class Amphibia; order Anura; family Myobatrachidae; genus Pseudophryne; species Pseudophryne corroboree. The sequence continues at coordinate 386,603,673 of NC_086444.1, read as the reverse complement.
AGAACTGCACAAGAAGCTACACAAGAAGCGGGGTGTGGATCATTGGGTCAAACTGAAATAGGTCGATAGTCAATATGTTGCCCCCATATGGTCGACATTCAGTAAGTTGACTGGGACGAAAGGTCAACAGGTTCAATAGGCAGACATGATAAAAGTAGACAACACGAAAGATTGATGGTCAACATGGAAGTGGTCGACACAAGTTTTTTTTGTGTCCATTGTGTAATTTTGTAAATTTAACCACATGTAAGTAAAGTTAGTGTACTGTGTCTCCACAGAAGGCTTGCTTTGCTCTGGCAAGGTGCCTCACTTCACTGCCGTTCTGCTTGGCACAGGTTACTGTTCCCAATTGTAGTCTACGTGGATGGTGAAAAAGTTGAAAAAAAGAAACTTACATCAACCATTTGTGTGTCAACAATTGTCATGTTGACCACTTGAACCTGTTGACCGTTTTAACCTGTCAACCTTAAGCACTGCCAACCTATTACATGTCAACTTTTTGGCAATTCAACCTTTTGTACCTGTCGACCTAATGCATGTCGACCACATGGAGTCGACATATTCACTGTCAAGCTAATCACATTTGACTATTATCCGGATGCCGAAGCTGCACACCAACACTCCCCTCTCAGGAGATACCTCCACAAAGTGAAAGAGAGCCTTTTTGTGTAGAGAGGAGGAAACTTTGAAAAACATCGCTGTGCAAAAGTGTAAATGTCAAAACGTTCAACCTTCAAAACCTTTTGAGCCACAACTTCTATAGCACGCTATTAAATAACAACATTATGGCCTAAAGCAAAATTGGAAGCTATTTCCTGGGGAGGGGTTTACTTAGTTTCAATTATTCACCTTACCTATAAACTTCTATTTTTCATTTTAATTTTTGCTGGCTTGCTAACCACTGTATGTAACCTATTTTCTTAACATATCTTTTTATGTCACACACATATTACACAGTGTTCTAATGAGTACACTGAATCAGTGGAGCTTACAATTTCTATTCCCTGTCATATATATATATAGAATAGAATAACCAAATTGCGCTATGATTCAATTAGACCACCACGGATACAATAGTAATTGGAGGAATTGGCAGCTGTTCCCTGAACAGGTCCTCTTGCCAGTGGAGAACCAGTAGAGCCAAGACAGCACTGTGGACACTAGCACAAGTTAGCAGCAACTAATAAATTCGTTGTCAATAAGGACTTCTGGATTTTTGCACTTATATGATTTTAGTATATTCACCTCTAGATTATTATTTGTCTATCTTTTGGGAATCTTTCCCCCTTTTAAAAAAACCTACGGCTAGGACATCGCTCTTACACAATGAAAACACCCCTGAGGAAGTCTGTTTAGACAAAATGCGTTGGGTGACTGTCTTAGACATAGTGGGTGGACACGCTGTCATATGAGCTCCTCCCCGGCAGCAAGTCCCATTAAGACCTTCATTCCCACGAATGTCAAGACAAATGTAAGAGTCGTACAATACATTTTAACAAACAGAAAATCTTTTAATAAATTATTCAAAAAGGATATGAACTAATGAGTTAATTTGCTGTCGGGGTTTGTTCCAGAAGCATCAGCCTTTTCTTTGGTTTACCTCCATTCTGAAGGATTACTCTTCGAAAAAACCTGTTAAGAACTACTAGTGGTCACCGAGCGCTCCCCATACAACCACCCACTTCGATATATATATACAGTGGGGCAAAAAAGTATTTGGACAGCCACCGATTATGCAAGTTGTCCCACTTAAAAAGATGAGAGAGGTCTGTAATTTCCATCATAGGTACACTTCAACTGTGAGAGACAGAATCTGAATAACAAAAACAGGAAATCACAATGTATGAATTTTAAACAATTTACTTGTATATTCTTGTGGAAAATAAATATTTGGACACCTACCAAGCAGCAAGAATTCTGGCTCTCACAGACCTGTTACTTCTTCTTTAAGAAGCTCTTCTATCCTCCACTCATTACCTGTATTAATGGCACCTGTTTGAACTGGTTATCTGTATAAAAGACAGCTGTCCACACCCTCAAACAGTCAAACTGCTACCTCCCCACCATAGCCAAGACCAGAGCGCTGTCTAAGGACACCAGGGACAAAATTGTAGAGCTGCACAAGGCTGTGATGAGTTACATGACAATAGGCAAGCAGCTTGGTGAGAAGAGGTCAACTGTTGGCGCAATTATTAAAAAATTGAAGAAATACAAGATCACTGACAATCTCCCTTGACCTGGGGCTCCATGCAAGATATCACCTCATGGGGTATCAATGATCTTGAGAACGGTGAGGAATCAGCCCAGAACTACACGGGGGACCTGGTCAATGACCTCAAGAGAGCTGGAACCACAGTCACAAAGGTTACCATTAGTAACACACTACATTGTCATGGATTGAAATCCTGCAGTGCCTGAAAGGTCCCCCTGCTTAAGCCAGCACATGTCCAGGCCCGTCTAAAGTATGCCAGTGACCATCTGGAGGATCCAGAGGAGGATTGGGAGAATGTAATGTGGTCAGATGAGAGCAAAATCAAACTTTTTGGTATAAACTCCACTCACCGTGTTTGGAGGGAGAAGAATGATGAATGGCATCCCAAGATCACCATACCCACTGTGAAGCATGGGGGTAGAAACATCATGCTTTGGGGCTACTTTTCTGCAAAGGGGACAGGATGACTGATCCGTATTAAGTAGAGGATGAATGGGGCCATGTATCGTGAGATTTTGGGCAAAAACCTCCTTCCCTCAGTAAGAGCATTGAAGAGGGAATGTTGCTGCGTCTTCCAGCATGACAATGACCCCAAACAAACAACCCGGGCAACTAAGGAGTGGCTCCGTAAGAAGCATTTCAAGGTCCTGTAGTGTCCTAGCCAGTCTCCAGACCTCAACCCAATAGAAAATCTGTGGAGGGAGTTGAAAGTCTGAGTAGCCCGGCGACAGCCCCAAAACATGACCGATCTAGAGAAGATCTGCATGGAAGAGTGGGCCAAAATACCTGCCACAGTGTGGGCAAACCTGGTCAAGAACTACAGGAAACGTTTGACCTCTGTAATTGCCAACCGAGGTTATATTACAAAGTATTGAGCTAAACTTTTTGATTGTCCAAATATTTATTTTCTGCAAGAATATACAAATAAATTGTTTAAAAATCATACAATGTGATTTCCTAGGTTTTTTTTTCAGATTCTGTTTCTCACAGTTGAAGTGTACCTATGATCGAAATTACAGACCTCTCTCATCTTTTTAAGTGGGTCAACTTGCACAATCGGTGGCTGTCCAAATACATATATATATATATATATATATATATGGAAAAACAAGGAGAGGACAAGCGCCTAATAGTGCAGTAACTTCACACCAATTTTGGTTATTTATGACGAAGTGTCTATAGATAATCTGCGTACCAGAAGTTGGATTTTTAACAGGCACATCAAAACACAGCGACCGATCCCTCCAATTAGTTATCCGCACCACAACAAGTCACATGGTTAAATGCAAACAAGCGTATCATAGGGGATCCTTATCTTCCAGTAAGTCTGTTCGCAGAATAGCGAGGTCTGTAATCAACCAAAGAGAGAGACACCTCCTATAGTGCAGAATTTACTTACCAAATATATTGGGGTTCACACAGATCGATAGGTATTTAGCGTACCAGAATATAAACACCATACAGCATATCAATAAAGGTCTTTTTCAGGAGTGATCGGCCTCCGTGAGGGTGTGTAGTACCGGAGTTCGTAATTCCCAAAGCATAAATGAGAATCACAGGCTAATAAAACATAGGTTTATTTCCATAAACTAAGGGTAGCAATAAAAATAAATTTTAAAAAGAAAAAGTTCATAACGCTTATCTGGATAATTCAATAAGTTGTCAGGCAGTCCAGGGTATGTCCACAATGAATGCCCAGGTCGGGGGTGTTCAGAACCGGTTCTCTACGCGTTTCACCTTACAAGGCTGAGGAAGCCTTGTAAGATGAAATGCGTAGAGGACCTGTTCTGAACACCCCCGACCTGGGCATTCATTGTGGACATACCCTGGACTGCCTGACAACTTATTGAATTATCCAGATAAGCGTTATGAACTTTTTCTTTTTAAAATGTATTTTTATTGCTACCCTTAGTTTATGGAAATAAACCTATGTTTTATTAGCCTGTGATTCTCATTTATGCTTTGGGAATTACGAACTCCGGTACTACACACCCTCATGGAGGCCGATCACTCCCGAAAAAGACCTTTATTGATATGCTGTATGGTGTTTATATTCTGGTACGCTAAATACCTATCGATCTGTGTGAAACCCAATATATTTGATAAGTAAATTCTGCACTATGAGAGGTTTCTCTCTCTTTGGCTGATTACAGACCTCGCTATTCTGCGAACAGACCGACTGGAAGATAAGGATCCCCTATGATACGCTTGTTTGCATTTAACCACGTGACTTGTTGTGGTGCGGATAACTAATTGGAGGGATCGGTCGCTGTGTTTTGATGTGCCTGTTAAAAATCCAACTTCCGGTACGCAGATTATCTATAGACACTTCGTCATAAATAACCAAAATTGGTGTGCAGTTACTGCACTATTAGGCGCTTGTCCTCTCCTTGTTTTTCCAGATTTATTTGTCACTAAACCTAGTGACACCCCGAAGGACTGAGCCGCCATCTGCAGGTTATCCTGTGGAACCAGGGTGCAAGTTTGACAAATCTAAGACATTTTTTGAATATATTATACTGATTAAGAAGGGAAGTAGCGCACCTACCATACTTTTGATCCATATATATATATATATATATATATATATATACAAACACACCCAGGTTATTTTTTGGCACTGGCCAAATTATCCTTTTTTTTAATTGTTTTTTTTTTTTTTATTGTTTTAAGAAGCTAGAGGAATATCATGCAAGCAGTGGTATAACACAGAGACTACACATAGATACAGCCTTGGTCAGAAATTTACCTCAGTGCTGTGAGGCAGTAATGCTAAATTATTATGCTGCCGTGCTGCCTCATCCTAGATACAGTCCCCATTTTGGGGGTTGTGTCACCATCAGCATTATATGACATCAACTCCAGTCAGGACATAGGGGTACATTTTCCTAAGATGGGAGTTCTATTTAAGATGGGATATTGCCCATAGCAAACAATCAGATTCTACTTCTCATTTATCTAGCACCTTCTAGAAGATAATACCTGGATTCTGATTGGTTGCTATGTGCAACATCCCATCTTAAATAGAACTCCATCTTAGTAAATTTACTCCATTGTGTCTTCAAGTGAGCTGGTGGTTACTGTGATTTAAAAAGTGTTGTTTTTATTTATCTTTTCTTGTAAACTCTTGAATTCTCAGATAATATTGTTATGTTGCTTTATGCTGAGCATAATATGTTAATTGTAAAATCCTGGACACTGCAGGAAATAATATGTTGGTCACTGCCTGAGAACTGTGTTTAGGCACATACACAGACATTACAGCAAATTCAATTGGACTTGAGGAATAGACATTTTTTGATCAATGATGTTAGTTTACTTTGGTCCCTATGTAGTTGAAAGGGAAGATCCCACCTGCAAGACCCTATTACCTGAAGCCAAAACTGAGGAGCATGCTGTGCCTCACACTGCTGGAGGATGCACTTTGTTCAGCCCTCTTCAATAGAACAACAGATCTGTCTATATAAGAAGTTTGAATACAATATAATACTAAGCCTTCAACTGCAATGGTACTGCAACAAAAATGCCATTGGCTCCTAGCTACAGGTACAAAGGGGATTCCCAAGCAATAGATGAATTTAAGAAGGTATTACAAAATGTTTTAACAACAAAATATATAAGCCCATCGGCAATAATTACATTTTCTGTCCCTAAATTTCTTCATCAAAATCTGACTAGTAGCCCCAAAAAATAAAAAATGTATCTGTTAATAAATATTTGACTTGTTTACTTAAGTTTGATTTAGAGTTTGATGTATGACAATGGCATTCACAATGTTTCTGTACATTTACGTGTAAATTGAATATAACATAAGCTGGTGCATAGTACGTAGTTGACTTGAGTCCGAGTGCAAGGTATAGTACGTAATTAGTAAAATAGTAAATATGTTGAGCTGAAAATGCATTTTTTACAGATGTGTCCATTTATGTATGTATACTGCAGCTTCAGTCACGCCAAATAGCCCATCTTGGCACTACAGGTCCCGTGCAAACTATTCGTTCAAAATGAAAAAAATAAAATAACTGGGTATGTGACATTTCTACATCTGTGTGTGACTGAGGAGCATATCGAAGTACCCATGGTATATTACCATGAATAATGATATCACCCAGAGCTATCCTATTAGCTCCCATAAGCCGCTGCTTGTGCTTGTGTCACCTGCCTTCACCAAGCATCGCCTCTCCGACAACTCTGGCAACTCTGACTGCTTAAAGCTTCGGCTCCCGCTTCCCTGTCACATGATCCCTCAGGGCACACAAGGTGGGAGAAGAGGGGTGTATGTGGGTCACAGGGCTGAGTGCTGGCTCCTGGATGCCCTCCCTGCCGCCCCCGGCTGCTACTGTTGCGACACATGTGGGGCACTGACTGGAGGGGTAGCCATGGCTTATTGGGGGGATTTTGTTTCACCCACCTCAGGCAGGTGAAACAAAATCCCCGATAAGTGCTGGCTTTTCGAGTCTGAGGCAGCAAAAACACACAGGTTTCACTGAACCTGTGTGTTTTCATACAAAAAAAATATTTTTACAGGAGATCTAATTGGATACTCTGTAAAAAAAAAAAACAATATCAGTGAAACATCAGAAAAAATCACAAAAAAAAATATTTTTTTGTCCATCACAGCTAATTTGATACCCCCCTGAATCTGTGTAAAAAGGTTTCCGATGTAAACAGCTGTGGCTTTTTCTCACGTCAAGTTCCATTGTGCTTCATCTGCAAATTTAAACTGTGTAAAACCAATTTGTGTGTAGACAAAGTCGTAGCTTAGTGTCTCTGGTACACTGTGAGTGGCTTATTGTTGAGTCTCAAAAATAAGGTATTCTACTCATATCAGACCATTTCAGTTACCCTGGGGAACTTGTGCTGTATGGCGTAAAGATGCTGAGTGTATGAGGACACATCTGAATGTGGCACCAATGGACTGACGTCTATTACTAAGGGGGTAATTCAGATCTGATCGCTGCTGTGCGTTTTCACACAGCGAGCGACCAGGTCCTAACTATACATGCACCGCAATGTGCACGCGGGTCAGACAACAACAATGGGCATCACCGGTCAGCGATGGGATGGTGCAAAAAATCTATTCGCATGGACATTCGCAAGGTGATTGAAAGGAGGAGGCCGTTTGTAGGTAGCAACAGAGCGTTTACAGGGAGTGTACGGAAAAATGCAGGCGTTACCAAGCATTTTCAGGGAGGGTGCCCATGGTCAGCTCCAGCCCCGATCAGCCTGTTCTCATCGCACTGGAGGAATAAATCCTGGGTTGCGCACAGACTGCACAAAGTGGATTTTCGCAGCTCGGCACACACATGCGATCGCACACTTGCACAGCGAATTTACACTCCTACTGGAGGCGGCGACTATCTGATCACAGGACAACAAAATTAGTAGCCCAGCGATCAGATCTGAATTACCCCCTAAATCATGCAATTAATGTTTATTTTTGGTTTAAGTGTAGGTAACATTAGCTCGAGGTGGATGATTTCACAAATATTTGAAAGAATAAAAATATAGACAACATAAATGCTACAGTAAGATAAAAGATTATGGGGCAGATGAATTAAGTCTGGAGAAGTGATAAAGCAGTGATAAGTGCAAGGTGATAACTAGAGATGTATTTTGGTTTTGGTTCTGGTTCCATGCTCGTGTTTTGCATCGGGATTGGTTTTGCCAAAACCACCTTATCGTGTTTTGGTTTTGGATCTGGATGATTTTTTAAAAAAACATAAAAACAGCTAAAAGCACAGAATTTGGGGGTAATTTTGATCCTACGGTACTATTAACCTCAATAACATTAATTTCCACTCATTTCCAGCCTATTCTGCACACCTCACACCTCACAATATTATTTTTAGGCCAAAAGGTTGCACCGTGGAGGCTGTATGACTAAGCTAAGCGACACAAGTGTGTGGCACAAACACCTGGGCCATCTAGGAGTGGCACTGCAGTGGCACACAGGATGGCACTTAAAAAACTAGTCTCCAAACAGAACATGATGCAAAGAAAAAAAAGAGGTGCACCAAGGTCGCTGGATGGCTAAGCTAAGCGACACAAGTGTGCAGCACAAACACCTGGACCACCTAGATGTGCCACTGCAATGGCAGACAGGATGGCACTTAAAAAACAAGGACACAAAAAGCATATCATGCAAAGAAGTAAAAGAGGTGCAATTAGGTAGCTGTATGACTAAGCTAAGCGAAACAAGTGTGCGGCACAAACAACATGGGACATGCTGGAATTTGCCCAGATGTAATACACACAATATTGGTGGCACAGGAGAGCATACCCCTAAACCACACACACAGCAAATCCTGTAAAAATGAATTTGGATAATAATAACCCTTTTATTTGCAGCTATTATAATAATATGCAGCAGAGGCGAGAATACCCCTACATCACACAGGGCAAACCCTGTAAAAATTATTTGGATAATAATATAAGTAATGTATATAACCCTTTTATTTGGAGTAAATAATATAAAGCACAGGAAACCACCACTGGACTTATGGCAGCATAAGACACCACCACTGGACTGATGCAGCACAAGACAGCACCACTGGACTGGACTTATATGGCAACACCCCTGGACTTATATGGCAGTACCACTGGACTTATACGACAGTACCACTGGACTTATATGACAGCATCATTGGAATTATATGGCAGTATCACTGGAATTATACGGCAGTATCACTAGCATTATAAGGCATTACCACTGGACTTATACGGCAGTATCACTGGACTTATTGTCAAAGTCAAAAATATTACATAGAGAGAACATACAAACTGCACACATTTAAGTCGCTATACTTGCAAATATGCGCAGCGAGCACAGCAATATATGGTAACACACGCATTTACACGGACATGGCACAGAGATGGATTCGACACTTATTTCATACAGTACATAATTATAATAATATCAAGCACCAGACATCATGGAGATTTAAAATTAGCTAATGAATTAATGTCATGAATGTGTATTATTTGAACAGAACCAGATACACCCGTCATGTTTAATATTGAAACAAGCAGATTGGTGTGTAGATTAATTTGATACTTGTTGTGAAGTTGTGGGACATTGCAGCGGATAGATATGATTATATGTATAAAAGCTAAAATCACTTTGTTAGAACAATGAATGATACAGTTCAGGGCTGAACCTGATCAGCATATACAAAGCAAGAGAGACCCCTCCCCCAGGAACTAGTCAAATAGTTTAAAGTAGTTCCTAGCTAAAAAAAGAGGTCAGAGTTCAGTTGCTTGTGGCCTCAGAGGACAGATGTACTGTAGCTACTCCCACAGCTACCTGGCACCCAGAAGCATGGCTGGCCTATCCCCAGGACTGACTACCAAGCGAAAGGCTAAGTATCATAATCTCAATATCACATGGCTGATTGGCATAGAATAGTTTAAATATGTGTTTGAGGTAGAGTAGTTGTGAAGTGATTGGTATAGAGTGGTTGGTTTGGAGATACAAATGGCTTAAGGTTAATGAGGCTTGTGCAGTTGTGTGATTGTTATGTGTTGGTGATAATACTCTATGAAATCTGTAATGAATTGGAACAGTAGACAATCTGTAGCATAGCATCTCTGGTATAATTTTGTGGATGGTGATTTATAACAGATTGTAGTGGTTTTATATAGAGTGCATCTTGCTGAAATATAGCATGTGTTTGTAGGAATGGCAGGATGATATGTGTGGTTACATTGTGATCAGGTGTAGAAGATGGCTGCTGCTTGGTGTTTTCCCCTCCCCCTTTGAACCATGTGTTGCAGTCTTTGGAATCATGGGAGGTTTTTCCCAAAATGGAGTCTAGCTTCTGCCCCATGCGGCATTGTAGGGACAATTGTGTTGCTGGGTGTTGTGTATATAGGGACAGGCAGCCTGGGTAAGCTCAAGTATTTTCTCCACAAAGATTCTCAGCATTGACTAACTGCGCAGCGATTGTTCCTCACATGTGTAAGTTTCTTTGCAGCCATATAACCATATTGTCTTATTGTTATTGTTAGCCATTCTCTCTCCCCCTCTCTCTCCCCTCCCCCTTAAACGTACTTGTGTCTTTATTGTATTATATGTTAGTTACTTGGTTAGATATTTTATGTTATTTTGGTAGTGTATAGCTTGTATTGTATTATTCTTTTTGAATGTTCATACTCTCCTTAAAGGCGTTAGAACCTTAGACCGGTATTTGATTGATTATTATAAATGCATAAAGGTTCTCAGAGCGTCATAGTCGCTCATACAGCTTTTAAGCTAACAAGGTTACACTGCATTACATCTACACATTATCACTGCACAAATGTTTACAGTATAAGTACATTCCTTAAGGTATAGTTAAGGGCGTACCCTTGCGGTACTTTTTGCGCCAATTGCGTACTGTGTTCTTTAACCTTTAACGTGTTTTTAATAGGACAAATATTATAGACATTGTCAATTGGAGGCTCCTCCGGTCTTCACATATCTGCACTAGGTAACTTTAGCAGACATTATCGATCAGCAAAAGGCGGGAAGGTGCTATCCCTCGCAGTGCTGACCAGATAAGCGCCTGCTTCACTTAGTAAGGAGTGCTGAGGGAATTCGGGAACTGGAAGGTAAGAACAGTACGTTATTGTCTTTGTAAATCAGGTTTTTATTTCTATTTGGTGCCAACTACACACGCAGATTGGATGGTTTGTCTGTTTAAATAGGTTTAAAATTATTTTTAATCGCTCTGCATAGCGTGATAACTTTAGGAGTTCGAATGATGACTTTCTTTGTGACAAGAAGCAGCATGGTCTGTCCACCATTTTGTGTGGCCCTCATGGAGGTGAAAGGGGGAGGAGCAGCGGCCATTTTGGGAAGGTCACATTTTTATTTTTATTTTCCCCTAAGCGGCTGATTTTTAGTTGACTCAGGAAATAATCAGCCATCCATTGTCAAAAAGAAATCATCATTTAATGAGTTTTTTTTAATGCATTTATTTAATCTATATCATAGTCAATCATAAGTAATAGTGATTGGTACTTATATGTAATATCTATATGCGTGTGCTTACATCAATGTATGTTATTAGATTAAATTTAGAATTGCATGTTCATTTGTGTAGTTTTCACATCTCACCTTCCTGTTTGCCATTTGCATTGATAACGTGCTAAGAAAGATTTGTTGCTATTAGAAGTTAAAGAGTAAAAGTAATACATTAAGGGGTAATTTGTAAAGCACGCACACAGCTTTGCCTAAGATACAAGGAAAGACCTGGGTGGTGCTCGGTAGATGATTGAAGACCATCTACATTGATAAACGTGTTAATTGTATTTCTGTGGACATATCTGGCTGGCATACACGTGTTTCTAACAAAAGGGTTAGACTAGTGTACGCAACGTAAAGGCCAACGCACGCAGCGTATATTACGCAACGGAGCGTCTGGGTACGCCCACGTAACTCAAATAACACGATAGCATTATTTTAGCAGGCGAAAAGGAGGCAACGCGATAAATAGCGCAAGTCAATTTTAGTGTCCGAAATTTTAAGCTAATAGATCCTTCTCCAAATTTGCGACTCATCTGGTCTAGACTATTTACTGAATGAAAGGAATTTCTGCGCAGAAATAAAATTAAAGTGTACATGTGGTGAGTGTTTGCATATATAAGTTTCTACAATTTTTGAGGTTGAACCAAAGGAAAGTCGAGTTCTCGTGAGGTACATACATGTAAGTGACGTGCATGGTGGCTGGGGAGGCATCCCTTGTTAAACATAAATTTGAGCATTAGAGTATAGCAGACCAGGAGGTCTACTGTAGCACAGACCAGGAGGTCCGGAACAGACCAGGAGGTCTAGGTACAGCAGACTAAGAAGTCCGCTATAGAGAAAAGTAGCACAACACCAGGAAGGGTTGGTGCGGAACCCATATAGGCCATTAAAGCTCTGGCTGAAGGAATTCGCAGCCGCAATTTTCGATTCCACTGGTCGCTCCGCACATAAGATTAGTTGCTTATGTGCCAAACGATTGTACCGCACGTAATTGTGTGCATTAGTTAGTAACCTGACCAGTACCATTTGCGTACGAAAGGGGTCATAAACGCTATTTGTACACTCTAACGTGATTTGTGTAATTTTTTTATTTTAAGGGAGGTTCGCTGGTCACTCAGGAACTATCCAGCAACCAATAGTTACTGGAAAGAGTAAGTGCTCTTCGGATCACCCTCACATGTTCCAGTAAATAGAGGTTCAGGTCGCAGGGGCCCTGGGTCGAGTACGCCAGCGCTAAGGCAGTGTGTGGGCGTATTGGTCGGCGTGGGCGAGTGAGTGGGGTACTCGGTAAACCGCCACCGTCGGCCTATCTTGAACATCTTGGTTTTTGTAAGGGTTCGCTGAAGACCCTGATTGAAGGTCAGAGGTAGTGAAAGCAACACCTGCAAGTTATGGGGGCCAGTTGTTCAGGTAGGGGGCGATCAACCTCGGTTCGGGTTGATTCAGTAAACCGACCAATCGGGTCGGCAAGGTATGTAATGTGTGAAAAATACGGTTCACACACAGAGGTTTTATGTGATGAATGGGAAAGAATGACTGAGCATGACGGGGAGAAGTTCACCCGGGTAGGCAGTTTTAGCCCAGATGTGTTACAGAACCTAAGGAGAAGGATATGTCTCATTAAATCAACAAAGAGACGGATCAAACATTATGATTATTTACAATTGTGGCAACAGAAAAGTGAAATGCAAAGAAATTTAACTTACATATCAAACTCTCATCTTGGGAAGAGAGACATGGCAATGGAGAGGATTATGATTGCAGAGAAATGGCACAATGTTGTACGATAAAAATGCACTTAGTAACTGTATTAAGAAAGAAAGTAACAAATGTAATAATGTTTATAAAAATGAAAGTGTAAAAATCACAAATGTTAACCTGTGCAAGTCGCACCCCATGTTAAACTTCCCTCAGGATTACCAGCAAGAAAGTGAGCCCAGCACGATGTCGGCACCTTTTCCAGCAGCCATCACACAAGACATCCAGGTGGACGCGACCAAATCGGTAAAGGCAGTAATCAAACCCCCTAACGGAGGGTCAGGTGAGGTCGTGTCCACAGGTACGTACGGTGTTATATATCACGCACAAACAAATGTACCCCATATTGTAAGACCAACACAAGGTGATGTAATTGAATTTAATCCTGTCAGGGTGAACACAATATATTAAAACAAATGTACACTACAGGAAAGTAGCAGTTTAGGTGTTAATAAATGGTTTAAAGGAAGTATTAAGAACGAGTATACAAGCCTCTCTACCTAACTGGAGAAATAACTCAGTAACTGCATTAAGGAACTCCGCTGTTGAGCATGAGCAAAACATCATCAAGCACAGGGAAACAAAGAAGCCCCAGATCCCTGTGGGTAAGTCAAAGGTGAAAAGGTGTTATAATTGCCAGAAGGAAGGTCATTTTGCAAGAGATTGTAGATCAAGAAGTAGACCAAATTCATATAAACCCCCTAGACATGAAAATGAGCAAAGTTATGACACACCAAATTATAATCAGGGATCATATAGGAAGAATTTTGGGCCACACCCATAATATATAGTCAGGAAAGGGGATCGCTAGGACTGATGGTAAGCCTGAGGTATAGTTAATAAATTGGGAGGTCATTCCCTGAAGACACAGGAATGACCGGGTAAAACGTTGTAATGTACCTGTAAAGTTTTTTTTTTTCCCATCTCTGACGTTCACCACAACAGCTCCAACATCACCTGACTATTTGGTCCTTGCAGAAGTCTACCAAACCCCAGTATGACCTGCCAGCATCGATGTATCCTGGCCAGATACAGAGTGTAGGTATGGAGGTGCTGGTGGGAGGGACTGCGCAAGGATACCATTGGACATGTAGATATGACAGCCTGATGATGAACGACAGATCTGACAATGTTTAAAGTGTTTGAAAAAATGTTTTTTTTCCTGTTGTTGTTTATTGTTGGTTTATGTAATATATATATATATGAATTGTTCTCTCTCTCTTTTGGGTTTTTTTTTTTTCCCCTCTTCTCACTCATGTTTTCATATTTTAAAGATGGTATGTCACACATCAGTTAGACAAATGGTAATGCAAGATTTTTACTCCTTACAGAAAGATCGCTGGTTTGGAAGAAATATTGTATCACCAGAGTGTTCGGTTGGAAGACTGAGAGACAGCACCTTTGAGATGACAGCAGAACAAGAAGAACAACAAGACTACAGAACTAATTATCGTAACAAGTTTCTCTCCCCCTCAAACTGTTTTCCTGTACCCCCATTACAAATTTCTCCTTTTCTCCTCCTGTAAGATGGACTTGCCCCAAGAGACTGTGATCCGGATTTTCCTGTTGACCATGATGTTGACCCGAGCAGTCTGTTCCGGCGAGAGTACCATGGAGGTCGAGAAAGGATCCAGAATGGGTTTCTGATGACTGAGACGGAGGTGTAAATTTCCAATAACAACACAATCACTGAGCAAAGGCGAGTACCGGAAACGATCTAGCAGCCATGTTATTTGTAAACATTGTGAAGGATTGTTAGCTGAAAAGAGAACTGTATCTGTAGACTCTGTGACAGTGTAGTAGAGGATGGGTGCATCAAGAAATGTCAGTCCAGTTTTAACATTAACATGGACCGGCACCCATTGAGTGACTATCACTCCTTAGTGGGTAAAGTGTTAAATCAGACAGATTGTTGGGTATGCTTTCAAGTACCCCAAGGCCATAGCAAATCAGGCTTAGTACCATTCCCTTTAACGGTAGGGGAGGTACTTGAGCTAAGTGGTGGGAGGCCGGTGGACAGGAGGTTTAATATCTCCAGTCCTCCTAGTTTGAAGCTCCACCAATATCATGTGGATAGATCCCTAATATGTTTTAACATTTCCAATCCCCGAAAGCCGGGAAATTGGGAAGCGTCATGGAATAACCAAACCATGACCTTTTCATATAGAGCAGATAGAATGCCTACAGATACAGAGCTTATACGCCACATAGCCGGTAGTGGAAAATCTTTCCGATATAGGTATACCCTAGGAAGTAGGATCATGAGAGTTGGAGAGGTATCACCAGGATACTGTGCACATATCATACATACAGATACGTGTACTAGACAGATGGGAGAATTAGGGTTAGGAGATTTCATATGGAAAATGTGTAATATGGTTATGTCCTACTCCGTCCCATATGTTCTCCCCGATGATGCATATTTCATATGCGGGAGAAAGGCGTATGAGCGGCTTGCCCCAAACTCAGAAGGATTATGTTATATTGGAAAAGTACTGCCTGAGGTAATGACGGTATCGCATAACAAAATTGATTTGATTTACGACCCAACCATTTAAACCACGCTGTGATAAAAGGTGATTCCACGACCTGTTTCTTTCACCCGTTTCTCCTTTGTTCCTCTCCAAGGTGAAAAGACATTCGCTTGAAAGAAGAAGTTTGACAACCTTGAATACAGACAACAGATGGACTAAAGAAGAAGTTTGACAACCTTGTACACAGACAACAGATGGACTATGCCATAGACCCCCCTTATCCCTAGTAACGTTAAAATTACGCTAGCCCAACACTTTTTGTAAGTCTATGGACATTGACAAAGCTTTTGCTCGCACTTTTGACAAAAGCCCAAAGAAGACTGCAGTCAACATGTACATCAAGACAAGACTTCAATCAACAAATGTACATTAACCTCACATAGAATATGACTGCATTTACCATAATTGTTTCTTATCTTCATCTCTACAACCTTCAGGTAATAACACACATAGTCGATAGGGAATACAGGCACAGATATCAGCACTCACATATTCCCCCCTATTCGTGTATCATCAACTAAAATGTGCCCCCCCATTTTGTTGCAACCAAAAGCCGAAGAGAGCTCGGTAAAGTTTGACAGCCCATCCACAGACCCGTACCACGGGATAAGAAGGAATTCAAATGTATACTTCGCAATACCTCGAAGCTTGATTTAAAACACGTACGGCACGATGATACATGACCCCCCAAACACGGATTCATACACACATGCTTCTGCTATCTCACTAGGTCATACCCTTTTCGCACCTTCTTCTCTCCTCCCTTACCCAATCATAGAAATGTATTTACATATGACATATATTTTTCTCTTTTTGAAATGTTTTAGGAAGTGGCAGTTATTGGTGACTGCCAAAGGGTGGACTGTCAAAGTCAAAAATATTACATAGAGAGAACATACAAACTGCACACATTTAAGTCGCTATACTTGCAAATATGCGCAGCGAGCACAGCAATATATGGTAACACACGCATTTACACGGACATGGCACAGAGATGGATTCGACACTTATTTCATACAGTACATAATTATAATAATATCAAGCACCAGACATCATGGAGATTTAAAATTAGCTAATGAATTAATGTCATGAATGTGTATTATTTGAACAGAACCAGATACACCCGTCATGTTTAATATTGAAACAAGCAGATTGGTGTGTAGATTAATTTGATACTTGTTGTGAAGTTGTGGGACATTGCAGCGGATAGATATGATTATATGTATAAAAGCTAAAATCACTTTGTTAGAACAATGAATGATACAGTTCAGGGCTGAACCTGATCAGCATATACAAAGCAAGAGAGACCCCTCCCCCAGGAACTAGTCAAATAGTTTAAAGTAGTTCCTAGCTAAAAAAAGAGGTCAGAGTTCAGTTGCTTGTGGCCTCAGAGGACAGATGTACTGTAGCTACTCCCACAGCTACCTGGCACCCAGAAGCATGGCTGGCCTATCCCCAGGACTGACTACCAAGCGAAAGGCTAAGTATCATAATCTCAATATCACATGGCTGATTGGCATAGAATAGTTTAAATATGTGTTTGAGGTAGAGTAGTTGTGAAGTGATTGGTATAGAGTGGTTGGTTTGGAGATACAAATGGCTTAAGGTTAATGAGGCTTGTGCAGTTGTGTGATTGTTATGTGTTGGTGATAATACTCTATGAAATCTGTAATGAATTGGAACAGTAGACAATCTGTAGCATAGCATCTCTGGTATAATTTTGTGGATGGTGATTTATAACAGATTGTAGTGGTTTTATATAGAGTGCATCTTGCTGAAATATAGCATGTGTTTGTAGGAATGGCAGGATGATATGTGTGGTTACATTGTGATCAGGTGTAGAAGATGGCTGCTGCTGGGTGTTTTACCCTCCCCCTTTGAACCATGTGTTGCAGTCTTTGGAATCATGGGAGGTTTTTCCCAAAATGGAGTCTAGCTTCTGCCCCATGCGGCATTGTAGGGACAATTGTGTTGCTGGGTGTTGTGTATATAGGGACAGGCAGCCTGGGTAAGCTCAAGTATTTTCTCCACAAAGATTCTCAGCATTGACTAACTGCGCAGCGATTGTTCCTCACATGTGTAAGTTTCTCTGCAGCCATATAACCATATTGTCTTATTGTTATTGTTAGCCATTCTCTCTCCCCCTCTCTCTCCCCTCCCCCTTAAACGTACTTGTGTCTTTATTGTATTATATGTTAGTTACTTGGTTAGATATTTTATGTTATTTTGGTAGTGTATAGCTTGTATTGTATTATTCTTTTTGAACGTTCATACTCTCCTTAAAGGCGTTAGAACCTTAGACCGGTATTTGATTGATTATTATAAATGCATAAAGGTTCTCAGAGCGTCATAGTCACTCATACAGCTTTTAAGCTAACAAGGTTACACTGCATTACATCTACACATTATCACTGCACAAATGTTTACAGTATAAGTACATTCCTTAAGGTATAGTTAAGGGCGTACCCTTGCGGTACTTTTTGCGCCAATTGCGTACTGTGTTCTTTAACCTTTAACGTGTTTTTAATAGGACAAATATTATAGACATTGTCATTATATAGCAGCACCACTGGACTGGACTTATATAGCAGTACCACTGGACTTATACGGCAGTACCACTGGACTGTCCTTATACAGCAGTATAACTGGACTTATACGGCAGTACCACTGGACTTATACGGCAGTACCAATGGACTTATACGGCAGTACCACTGGACTTATACGGCAGTACCACTGGACCTGTACGGCAGTACCACTGGACTTATACAGCAGTACCACTTGACTTATACGTCAGTAGTGCTGGACTTATACGGCAGTACCACTGGACTTATACAGCAGTAGCACTGGACTTATACAGCAGTACCTCTAGGCTTAATACATCTGCCACTTTGTACTCAGCTTTGTAGAGAGATAAAATGGACAGAGATAAAGTACCAGCCAATCAGCTGCTGACTGCCATGTTAAAGGCTGTGTTTGAAAAATGTCAGTTGCTGGTTGGTTGATTGGTACTTTATCTTCGTCCACTTTATGTCTCGCTTTAAGGCTTAGTACTGTACATAGGGTCTATTTCATATTTGTGCGTAAATGCAATTGGAATTTTCTACGCTACGGCGCTGCTAATGTTAGCAAGTGAAGCTGCCACCCTGGAAAGAAAATTGACGCCCACCAGAAGCATTGCAAACCAGGTGCGGATCCAGAAGAAAATGATAGGGGGGGCACCATGGAAGGGGCAAGTACATTTGTGTGCGGCTTCAGTGCATGTGAGGTAGCGCTTCTTATACAATGCCCACAGTTGTAGCGCTCATTATGCAATGTCCACTGTACTGGTAGTGCCCCTTATATATACCCCATAGTAGTGGTGTCCCTTATGCAATGCCCGTATTGCCCCCAGTAGTAATGTTGCCTGTAGTAATGCCCCCAGTCATTTAGCACCCTAGTAGTTATGCCTCCAGTGGTAATGCCCCTGCAGTTATGACCCCCGTAGTTTACCCCCCCTTTAGTTTAGCCTCCCAGTGGTAATGCCCCCAGTACTTTGTCTGCTTGTAGTTTAGCCACCAGTAGTAATGCCCCCCTGTAGTTTGCCCCATTGTAGTTTAGCCCCTGTAGTTATACCCCCCTTGTAGTTTAGCCCCCAGTAGTAATGCCTCCAGTAGTTTTGCCCCTGTAGTTATCCCCCAGTAGTTTGGCCCCTGTAGTTATGCCCCTGTAGTTTAGCCCCCAAGTAGTAATGCCCCTGTAGTTACACCGCCAGTAGTAATGCCCCTGTAGTTACGCCGCCAGTAGTAATGCCCTCCTGTAGTTTGCCCCTAGTAGTTAGCCCCTTTGTAGTTGGCCCCCAGTAATAATGTCCCCCAGTAGTGTGCCCCCAGTAGATGCCCCCCAGTAATAATGTCCCCCAGTAGTAATGCCCCCTAGGAGTTTGCCCCCAATAGATGACCCCCCAGTAGTAATGCCCCCAGTAGATGCCCGCCAGTAATAATGCCCCCAGTAGTAATGCCCCCCCAGTAGTAATGCCCCTTGTTGATGCCCCCCAGTAGTAATGCCCCCAGTAATAATGCCCAGTAATAATGCCCCCCACCCAGTAGTAATGTCCCTTGTTGATGCCCCCCAGTAGTAATGTCCCCCCCATAGTTTGCCCCCAGTAGATTCCCCCGCTGCACTGAGGAAGAGAAAACACAACATACTTACCGAGCCCCGTTCCCACTTCCAGACCACTGCAGTCCTCCTCTTGGCATCCGCTCCTCAGCACTATGAGAGAGACGTCATGACTGACGTCTCTCCCATAGCGCACGCCACACAGTGACAGCGCCGGCTTTCGGTGAGGAGAGACAGGCGCCCGCTGGTAACACAATCTCAGCGGGCACCTGTCATCTCCCTCTGCGGTGCCGGGGGGTGGGGATGGAGGAAGGGGCCACAAATAACTGGGGGGGGGAGGGGGACGGGCCCGAGTGCCCCCCCTGGATCCACCACTGTTGCAAACTCATTTGCATTTGCATACACATTCACAGCCTACACTCAAAAATAAGGGACATCAGAGCTAAGTGTTGATCTATGGCTAAGCAGACAGGACACAGCAGTAGCAACTCAGACACCATGTTTTTACATGCACAAGCTTGCAGCCATCAGCAAGTACATATCCCGAAAACGGCCATGACACACCCCATTAACACCTCCAAATGGTAATTTTTCGTCAATCACTTTTACATGACATCCTCATTGCGAGCAGGATAATTGCGGTATCTTTGCACATGCTCATTGTAATTACGGCACAGGCGCAGGCTGATGATAATCGCTCCATTGCGTGATAATCGGTCCTTGCATACAAACATGAATTAGGCCTATAGCCCCTGAGTAAAGCAGCATACTAGGTTTTTATGTCCACAACATTCTAGTAGTAACTTTTACAATGAATCTTTAATCCAGTAGTGAAATGGAACAAGTGAATTAGTATGAGTATGTATAGAACCTGACAGCTACACACTGTATATTCAGCGCCTGTAAATACCCACAGCATCCCTATTTTTTTTACTTACTTTTCAACTCTTTCCTATTGCAGAAATAAAGTAAGATGAAGACAGAAACTTGCACAAAAGACATATGCTTAATGTTAACCACAAAGGCAAAACGGAAAGCTGGTTTCTTAATACTTCAGGTCAACATTTGTTTCCAGTTGTGGTCAGGGTAAACCTGTAGGATCAAAACTAATGATTAACGAGGATGTTAAAAAAAAACTTTGAGCAGTGTGGCTTCTGTTAACCCTGAAAATATGGTTCTTAACCTTGTCACTTTATTGAACCAGGCTCTATCTACCCTACAACAGAAATTACAAATAAGAAAATATTTTGTTTCATTTTTGATTGAGGTCTAGCAAAACAAGTCTGTAATGGAGCTATATAGCAATAGGCATACAAAATTATGAGAAAATATTATAATTATATGTATATTCTTATCATTTCAGTATTATTTATTGTATTGTATGCTTTACTAAATGTTTAGTTTAGTTTTATGTTTTTATACAATTTTGAATCTAGAAAAAATTTTGCTTTCAACTTTTGGACTTAAAGACTTCCACCTCAGGTGGGGAAATACCAATAACTTGGGCTATCTTCACAGTTTTGTCATACTCCCTTGGGCCAAAGTCAGACAATTATAGGGGTTTTCCTGTATTTTGGGGGAACATGCAGAAAACATGCTAATTTACCACAGTCCTTCTCCATACTGATCCTAGCATTAGTAGCATATCCTTTTAAATTGTTTTGAAGCTAAGAACTAGTAGAGGAAATTGTATAGTGCTCATGTCATTATGTATGGCTTAATTACTAAACAGCAGGTCACAGATTTCTGGATAAGAGAGCCCATACCTGTATACAGAAGTTGAAAGGTTGAGCTTTCACTAATACTCAAGTGACATTTTTGTATGGTTGTGTAAACACAAACAATGTTGTAGCTCAATGTTTTAGTTTACCCAAATGAACCATATAAAGAAAAAAGATAGTGCTCTGTTTACTAAGCCAACATAGAAATATAGTAAAAAAAAAAAAAGTAATATATATATATATGTATATATATATATATATATATATATATATATATATTTAAATTAATATATACAAAAAAAATTAGATGAACTGGAAAAATAAAGAAACCAGACATTGGGGGTAATTCTGAGTTGATCGCAGCAGCAAGTTTGTTAGCAATTGGGCAAAACCATGTGCACTGCAGGGGTGGCAGATGTAACATGTGCAGAGTGAGTTAGATTTGGGTGGGTTATTTTGTTTCTGTGCAGGGTAAATACTGTCTGCTTTATTTTTACACTGCAATTTAGATTTCAGTTTGAATACACCCCACCCAAATTTAACTCTCTCTGCACATGTTATATCTGCCCCCCCCCCCCTGCAGTGCACATGGTTTTGCCCAAATGGTAACAAAATTCCTGCTGCGATCAACTCAGAATTACCCCCATTGAGCGTTATGTTTTACATAGTAATCAAAAGTTTCACATACACTATATTCAGGCTATACTCTTTGCAAAAGTACCTTATATTGTTTTTAATCTGTAACTTAATATACTACAAAGTATTGTTTTACTTTGCTATTGAATCGGTTTTCTGCACTTTAGCAATGGATTAATGTTATACAGTGCTCACAATACTCCACTCTGTCATCTCTTTTCACCTCCAAACATCATGGAATAGAAAACATTTGCAAGATTCAGAGTAAAGGAGTCACCCGCACATACAGTATGTGCTCAAGCTGAACAATTTTGTAAACAAAATATTACATCAGAAGCAGTTCCATCTAGTAGTAGTGTATTTACCATTTCTAAAGGATACAAATCCCCTAAATGTTCTTTGTAACCTGTTGGCCTTAGTAAAAAAAAAAAAAAAAAAATCTGGAACGCTAAAACTCCCTATCGGTGCTGCAGCAGCTTTTTACTTGACAATGTAGTCATAGGCGTGCGCAGCACATTTTATTAGGGGGTGCACCGTCGGAATGGTGTGTGTAGCACCGCCTTTTGGGCGTGTCTAGCACCATCTATTGACGGTCAACACAATATAAATATCCACCCTTGTACCAATCCTAATAAAGCAGATACATTGTCAGATGTTGTGGTGTGCACCAAACAAACACCCCTGATGGCACTCACTGCAATTACTCTGCTCAGCCTGGTCTGGCTCCCCCTGTCTTTCCGTGTGACGGGTGGGCGTGCGAGCAGCATGACATCATCATGTCACATCACGCTGTTTTTGTACATGGAGGTGGAGCCGGAAATTTGAAAACCGGCGGCAGTTGCACCCTTGATTAACCCAGGCGTCCGGTCAGTAATACAGTCCTGACAGGGTGCAGCGCAGAGGGGACAGTTATCAGCCTGCTCAGCAATCGCTGCATCAGGCATGTGAGATCGGATGCCAGACATTAGGGGGTGCCTGTGCGCACCAGGCACCCCCCCTGCGCACGCCTTTGAATGTAGTATCAGTATTTTTATGCCTGATTAGTTTATGTACCATCACCATGTTGCCAAAATTTCAAACAGACTGTCGCTTTGTACAATTTGGATTTTCCATTACTGTTCAGCACTTACCATGCATTCTGACCAGCATCACTTTGTTTATACTAACAACAGCTGTCAGAGCTACAGTAAATCCTTATTTCTATTTGTCAAAATATGTCCTTACAAAAGTAAAACACTTTCAAGGTATGTGAAGTAAAATATGCCCCTATCACTTGAAGCTGGAAAAAACATGTATTCAATGTTTCAAAGGATTTAATCTTGTCCTTTTTTTATTTCTTAACCACCGTCTCACTCCTATCCCATATCTCTAAAGGCTATGCAATGTTTCCTTTCCTGTTCACCTTTTGTCTTCTCCAGTGCTTTGTTTTTGTTCTGTGTCTCTCTTTGCTTTGGCCTTTGACCTGGAGGATTATACACACCAGTTGCAAAAATAAAGCTCACTTGCTTTGTGCAAATGTGTGAAATTCTAAGACTTGATTTATATCCCCAAAACTGTAATTATGAACAGCTGAAATGGAATTATAGATTTATAAATGTAGGTTACCACAAATTGTTCAGTAACCAAGCAATAGGACATAATAATAATAATAATAATAATAGTTATTATTATTATTATTATTATTATTAGTAGTAGTAGTAGTAGTAGTAGTAGAAGTAGTATTTATTACATTTCTTATATAGTGCAGAAAATTCCGTTGCACTTAATTTTTTTTAAAAACAACGATGAAACAAAACTGGATAATAACATAATATCATAGAGATGTGAAGGCCCTCCTGGCCAGCTTACAATCTAGGGAAATAGGCATTAATACACAAGGAAAGGTGCTATCTATTGCATAGTTGCCCACCAGATAGCAAAGGTTCTTGGTGGGCTGCATGATATAGCCACACAGCAAAGATGAATCGGGATCAGGATGATAAGTAAAGGAGAAGAAAATATGTGAGGATATGTGTGAACTGTAAAGTGGGGATTTCAGTGTATAGGAAAGCGTATTAAGGTTTTGTGAGCAGTTCTGGAATTTGATAAGCTTGCCTGAAGAGGTGAGATTTCCGGGAACGCTTGAAACTTTGGAGACTAGAGGATAGTCTTATTGTGGATGGTAGGGGCATTCCACAGAGTGAGTGCAGCCCGAGGAAAGTCCTGCAATCATGTGTGAGTAAAAGTATTTTATATTGAATACAGTAGAATACAGGTAACCAATGGAGGCACTGACTGAATGAATATGCAGACGATGAATTTCTAGCAAGTAGCCTCACGGCTACATTTGCAATTGTTTGTAGTGGTGAGAGTCTCTTTTTGGTAAGACCAGTAAGAAGACTAGTGCAATATTCAATGCAGGAGACAATGAAAACATGGATTAGAGTGTTTGCAGTGTCTTGTGTAAGGTATGGTCGGATTTTTGATGTTTTTTAGATGCATGTAACATGATTTTGAGACAGATTGAATGTGGGGAACAAAGGACATTTCAGAGTCAAGGATGACTCCTAGGAGGCGAGCTGGTGCAGTAGAATTGATTGTCATGTTCTCAACAGTGATAGAGATATCAGGTTGGTAGCTACTACTGGCCGGTGGAAATATAATTAACTTTGGTTTTGAAATATTAAGTTTGAGGTGGTGAGATGACATCCAAGATGAAACAGCAGAAAGGAATTCAGTGACACGGAGCAATACAAATCTGGGGAGGATAGGTAGATTTGAGTATCATTTTACGTAGACGTGATACTGTTATCCAAAAAAGCTGTTTAGCTTACCAGAGATGAGGTATAGATTGAGAAAAGCAGAGGACCTAAGACTGACCCTTGCGGTACTCCAACTGAAAAAGGTAGCGAAGAGGAGGTGGATTCAGAGAAGCGGACAATGAAGGAGCTATTATATAGACAGGAAAGAACCAAGAAAGGGCTGTGTCTTGAAGACCTAGGGATTGTACTGTTGGTATGAGAATTGAGTGGTCAACAGTGTCAAAAGCAGCAGAGAGATCTTGAAGGATAAGAAGTGAGTAATGGCCTTTAGACTTCACAGATCATTCTCTACTTTAGTCAGTGTTGTCTCTGTGGAGTGTTGGGTAAAAAAGCCTGCCTGAAGTGGATCCAATAAGTTGTGTGAGGCAGATGTAGGCAAGTCACTCAAGTAGCTTGGAGAGGCAAGGGAGCTGAGATATTGAGAGAAAGTTAGGGTCAGAATTTAGTTTTTTCAGAATGGGAGTAATCACTGCATGCTTGAACAGTGAAGGAAAAATACCAGTAGAGATAGATAGAGAGTGAGAGAGAGAGAGAGAGATTACAGAAGTTAGTTAAGGTTGGAATGAGCACAGGAGACAGAGATTTACTTATTTGTGAGGGTATAGGATCAAGCGAAGAGGTAGTAGAGTGGCAGGATGAGAAGAGTGATGATACTTCATCTTCATTTGTGGGATCAAATGAAGAGAAAGTGCCAGAGGGTTCAGGGAAGGAAATAAGCAGGCCACTGGCTGAGAAAGAGTATACCATTTCATCTCGGATCTTATCAATCTTGTCCTTGAAGTAGGAAGCAAGATCTTGCACCTTGATAGTAGCTAGTGGGTTGGAAAAGGGAGGGTTCAGAAGTGATTTAAAATTAAAAAGTAATATGGGGATAGAGGTGTAATACCCTGAAGTTATTACATCTTGGCGATCCCCTTGTGATTTTTTATTTTATTTTACATAGAAGAACTACAAAGCCCAGGGTTGATCATGGGCTGAACTGTTATGTCCCCTGTCAGCTCTGGCAGGGATAGTTTGGCGTAACTGTAGTGGGAAGATTTTCCCCCTGCTCAGCAACTACCAAGCCCGGGAATTGGCCCACTCAGTGATTGGACCCCCCAGGTTGCAGGGCAGAAGGCACCTGGGGCGGTCTGTTGCTGGGGCCCCAGGAGCCAGTCATTAAGGAGGACGGGGAGGTCCAGGGAGAGAGACCCCTACAAAAGAGGCACCTCAGCGGGGTACGAGAGTCCCTGGAGGAATGGGAAAAAGAGTACCTGGGGAATCCAGCCATGTAAGTCCCGCTGGAGAACTGTGCTGACCAGCCGCTGTGGTGTGGCGCTGTTGCCCAGCCTGGGGAGTCGAGATGCCCGCCGGGATTGTCCACGCCGTCCAGCACTTGGTGAAGAGCTGCCAGTGCCTGCCTCTGCGTGATCCGGAGGCTGGGAGAAGAGACCTGGCCAGGAGAAAGGACCCCTGAGGAGGATGAGCCATCTTCACCGCTGCCTGCCAGAGAAGAGGAGCGCGGGGATGACTGGAGAACCCCGGCGCAGATCCAGACTGAAGAGGAGCGTGTGGAGAGACGGGCCCCGCTGGAGAACCTCCCAGGCTGCCACTCCAAGAAGACACGGACCGGAGTAGAACGCGCGGGCACTATGGAGGATGACCCCGGAGGAGAAGAGAGGACCCCTGCAAGGACCCCCGGCTGGAAGAAGAGAGGAGACGCAGGGAGGAAGACCCCAGTGACCAGAAGCGAGGACCCGGAGAAGACCCCAGCGGTGAGAGAGGACGGTGTGGACCAGCAGAGCGAAGACAGCGCTGACCAGATCCTATGGCAGTGCAGAAGACCCCGGGACACCGCGGACCTCAGCGTAGGGTCGCATCCCCGGTGCGGTGCTCTGCATCCCGGGTGGCGCTGAAGACAAGGAGCGGTCCGAGGTGGCAGAAGCGCCGCAGCAGTGGGTGAGATCACCATAAATCCCTTCCGCTACGTAACTCTGCCCTGTAACTCCCTTCCGCTGCCAAACTCTGCATACTGGGGGACATATTATTTAAAAGGGGGTAGGCTCCCCTTCATCTGTGCCTTTATTTATCCCCTTCCGCTGCACCACTTTGCAAAAAGGGGGTTAGTATGAAACGGGGTAGACTCCCCACCCAGCAGTGCCCCGCAGGACATATTATTTCATAAAGGGGGTAGGCACCCCTTCTGTTAGTGATTGGGGTAGACTCCGTTAGAGGTAATGAGCTAATGTCAATGTATTTACCTGCTATTGAGGTATGCTGGCACTTATAGTTCTCTTATGCAAGCTCCGCCCAGCAGTGTTAAAGCTATTGTGAATGTACTTATCTGTTATTGAGGTATGCTGGCACTTATAGTTCTTTTATGCAAGCTCCGCCCAGCAGTGTTAAAGCTATTGTGAATGTACTTATCTGTATTGAGGTATGCTGGCACTTATAGTTCTCTTATGCAAGCTCCACCCAGCAGTGTTAAAGCTAATGTGAAAGTACTTATCTGCTATTGAGGTATGCTGGCACTTATAGTCCACTTATGCAAACTCCGCCCAGCAGTGTTAAAGCTAATGTGAAAGTACTTATCTGCTATTGAGGTATGCTGGCACTTATAGTCCTCTTATGCAAGCTCCGCCCAGCAGTGTTAAAGCGAATGTGAAAGTACTTATCTGCTATTGAGGTATGCTGGCACTTATAGTCCTCTTATGCAGGCTCCGCCCAGCAGTGTTAAAGCTAATGTGACAGTACTTATCTGCTATTGAGGTATGCTGGCACTTGTAGTTCTCTTGTGCAAGCTCTGCCCAGCAGTGTTAACGCTAATGTGAATGTACTTATCTGCTATTGAGGTATGCTGGCACTTGTAGTTCTCTTATGCAAGCTCCGCCCAGCAGTGTTACAGCTATTGTTAATGCATTTATCCGCTGGTTACCTGAGACTGTAGTATAGAAGCCATAACCAGCCTGCTTCTACTGTGCACCTGTTTCCTGCTTACCTGCCACTTGAATTGCTAATGCTGGTTACCTGAGACTGTAGTATAGAAGCCATAACCAGCCTGCTTCTACTGTGCACCTGTTTCCTGCTTACCTGCCACTTGTTATTGCTAATGCTGGTTACCTGAGACTGTAGTATAGAAGCTATAACCAGCCTGCTTCAACTGTGTACATGTTTCCTGCTTACCTGCCACTTAAATTGCTAACACTGGTTACCTGAGACTGCAGTATAGAAGCCATAACCAGCCTGCTTCAACTGTGCACCTGTTTCCTGTTTACTTGCCCCTTGTATTGCTCTGGTTACCTGAGACTGTAGTATAGAAGCCATAACCAGCCTGCTTCAACTGTGCACCTGTTTCCTGCTTACCTGCCACTTAAATTGCTAATGCTGGATACCTGAGACTGTAGAATAGAAGCCATAACCAGCCTGCTACAACGGTGCACCTGTTTCCTGCTTACCTGCCACTTGTATTGCTAACACTGGTTACCTGAGACTGTAGTATAGAAGCCATAACCAGCCTGCTTCAACTGTGCACCTTTTCCTGTTTACCTGCCCCTTGTATTGCTCTGGTTACCTGAGACTGTAGTATAGCAGCCATAACCAGCCTGCTTCAACTGTGCACCTGTTTCCTGTTTACCTGCCACTTGTATTGCTAACGCTGGTTACCTGAGACTGTAGTATAGCAGCCATAACCAGCCTGCTTCAACTGTGCACCTGTTTCCTGCTTACCTGCCCCTTTTACTGCTCTGGTTACCTGAGACTGTATTATAGCAGCCATAACCAGCCTGCTTCAACTGTGCACCTGTTTCCTGTTTACCTGCCACTTGTAAATTTTGTTAGAATAATAAAATGGAGTTGGATCCTTTATTATGTGTTTGTCATTTTGTCTGAGGGGTAAAGCAGGTCTGCCGCCTGATCACCCGAACCTGATTCACATTAGCACCCCACAATTAAGTTTAAGTTTTCGGCACCGTAAATGTTGGGTGTGTTACAGAGGCTTGAGCAGAGATGAGAGTTTTGAAATATGTTTGTTTTTCAGTGTCCATGGCATTACAATAAGAGTGGTAGAAAGTCTTATGTGTGAGGAAGTCACTTGGAATACGAGTTTTATGCCACTGATGTTCAACTTTATGTTACAGTTTTTGTATGTGTCTTGTTAATTTAGAGTACCATGGTTGACATCTAGGCCTATGTGGAGTGTGATGGGTATATTGATCCACTTCATCAAGAGCTATTTAATGATAATGATGATGATGATAATAATGATGATAATAATAATAATAATAATAATAATAAGAAGAAGAAGAAGAATAGTAATATTATTATTATTATTATTATTATTATTATTATTATTATTGTTGCTGTTGTTGTTGTTAATTTTAATACATAGGGAGGTATCCAATCAGCTGTGATAACATTTTCCATGATAGCGGCTAATACTAATTAGTGATGTGCACCGGACATTTTTCGGGTTTTGTGTTTTGGTTTTGGATTCGGATCCGCAGCCGTGTTTTGGATTCGGACGCGTTTTGGAAAAACCTCACCGAAAAATTTTTGTCAGATTCGGGTGTGTTTTGGATTCGAGTGTTTTTTTCAAAAAACCCTAAAAAACAGCTTAAATCATAGA
Source organism: Pseudophryne corroboree (assembly GCF_028390025.1). Taxonomy (NCBI): domain Eukaryota; kingdom Metazoa; phylum Chordata; class Amphibia; order Anura; family Myobatrachidae; genus Pseudophryne; species Pseudophryne corroboree. The sequence goes on along the minus strand of NC_086444.1, from coordinate 386,574,303 downwards.
ATTTGGGGGTCATTTTGTTCCCATAGTAAGGTCGCTGTGTGACTAAGATAAGCGACACAAGTGGCCGACACAAACACCTGGCCCATCTAGGAGTGGCACTGCAGTGTCAGACAGGATGGCAATTCAAAAAAATTGTCCCCAAACAGCACATGATGCAAAGAAAAAAAGAGGCGCACCAAGGTCGCTGTGTGACTAAGCTAAGCGACACAAGTGGCCGACACAAACACCTGGCCCATCTAGGAGTGGCACTGCAGTGTCAGACAGGATGGCACTTCAAAAAAATTGTCCCCAAACAGCACATGATGCAAAGAAAAAAAGAGGCGCACCAAGGTCGCTGTGTGACTAAGCTAAGCGACACAAGTGGCCGACACAAACACCTGGCCCATCTAGGAGTGGCACTGCAGTGTCAGACAGGATGGCACTTCAAAAAAATTGTCCCCAAACAGCACATGATGCAAAGAAAAAAAGAGGCGCACCACAGGTATAGAATGTAGATGGATAGTATACTTAATGACGACACAGAGGTAGGTACAGCAGTGGCCTTCCGTACCGTACTGCTATATATAGTATACTGGTGGTCACTGTGTCAGCAAACTGCAAAACTAAAATGCACCACAGGTATAGAATGTAGATGGATAGTATACTTAATGACGACACAGAGGTAGGTACAGCAGTGGCCTTCCGTACCGTACTGCTATATATAGTATACTGGTGGTCACTGTGTCAGCAAACTGCAAAACTAAAATGCACCACAGGTATAGAATGTAGATGGATAGTATACTTAATGACGACACAGAGGTAGGTACAGCAGTGGCCTTCCGTACCGTACTGCTATATATAGTATACTGGTGGTCACTGTGTCAGCAAACTGCAAAACTAAAATGCACCACAGGTATAGAATGTAGATGGATAGTATACTTAATGACGACACAGAGGTAGGTACAGCAGTGGCCTTCCGTACCGTACTGTTATATATACTGGTGGTCACTGTGTCAGCAAACTGCAAAACTAAAATGCACCACAGGTATAGAATGTAGATGGATAGTATACTTAATGACGACACAGAGGTAGGTACAGCAGTGGCCTTCCGTACCATACTGCTATATATACTGGTGGTCACTGTGTCAGCAAACTGCAAAACTAAAATGCACCACAGGTATAGAATGTAGATGGATAGTATACTTAATGACGACACAGAGGTAGGTACAGCAGTGGCCTTCCATACCGTACTGCTATATATAGTATACTGGTCGTCACTGTGTCAGCAAACTGCACAACTGAAATGCACCACAGGTATAGAATCTAGATGGATAGTATACTTAATGACGACACAGAGGTAGGTACAGCAGTGGCCTACTGTACCGTAATGCTATATATTATATACTGGTGGTCACTGGTCAGCAAAATTCTGCACTGTACTACTCCTATATAATATTATACTGGTGGTCCCCAGTCCCCACAATAAAGCAGTACACTGAGCACAGATATGGAGTGTTTTTCAGGCAGACAACGTATACTGGTGGTCACTGTCAGCAAAACTCTGCACTGTACTCCTGCTATATAATACAGCTGCTCCCCAGTCCCCACAATTAAGCAGTGTGAGCACAGATATATGCAGCACACTGAGCACAGATATGGAGTGTTTTTCAGGCAGACAACGTATTACTGGTGGTCACTGTCAGCAAAACTCTGCACTGTACTCCTCCTATATACAGCTGCTCCCCAGTCCCCACAATTAAGTAATAAGCAAGCACAAAATGTTTGCAATGCATCAACATAAGCGGAGAGGACGCCAGCCACGTCCTCTCCCTAACATTTCCAATGCACGAGTGAAAATGGCGGCGACGCGCGGCTACTTATATAGAATCCGAATCTCGCGAGAATCCGACAGCGGGATGATGACGTTCGGGCGCGCGCGGGTTAACCGAGCCATACGGGAGAATCCGAGTATGGCTCGGACCCGTGTAAAATGGGTGAAGTTCGGGGGGGTTCGGTTTCCGAGAAACCGAACCCGCTCATCACTAAATACTATCACAACTATCTCCCCAAAAAATTGTATTATTGCATCCTGCGCGCTCCTGTTTATCGCACCTATCCTATTCCAAAATGGCGATAATGGGAATTGTACAATAATTCTAGCTGGCAAAAGCTGAGATAAGTATAGGAGAAATAGGGAAAATCTGGCTGTATCCCCCAAAAAGCCAAATTAACACAGGAAAACACTATAGAAGATAATAGTGGCCATAATAAAACTATTTGGTGTCACTAAATTGGGTCAAATGACTGTCATATGTATTTTTTTTTAAATGTGGAAATATAATAGAAAGCAATTTTCTCAGCAAAATAAGTGCCCTCATTAAATTTGGGGTACATAAGATTGGGTATAAGTGATTTTAGGAGACTTTTAAAAAAAAAGTGGAAACAGACCCATTACTCATACCTGCAAGTCTAAAAACACTTGTCCCACTCATTAAGCATCCTAATACACCTGTCCCAATCCATGTACTCCAATTTCCATCACTTTGCATTTTTTGTCCACAAAAATTACATCATTATTAGCTAATTAAAAATAATTAAAAACTTCTTAGTGCTGAATTAGTCATTTAGGGGTATGTCCCGGGGGTTCAGAATCAAATCCTGACATTTCAACTTAAAATAGGGATTAGCACAATTTATGACAAATCCGTGATAAAGCCTATGGAGACTTAGCGCCGGCAACTTTTGCCACTAATAGGATACCAAATTTATTGCATTACCACAATATCGTGGCTTGGCTAACTCCCCAATTTACCGTAGCTTTTTAGTAAAGATTCATGGAGTTTATAAATAGAAGTAGATAAGCAATTATTTTATAAGAACAGCCACATATCCATCAGAAATGTCAGTAATAGCATCTCTTATTTTCATGTAATAGAATAAAGCACATATCCACAATTAGCTGTCTGAAACAATTAGACAATGTTAACAGTTTAGTAACAGGATGGGCAGTGTTAGTGACAGTAAGTGTGGAGTGATCATAACTGTCAACTGTTCTGGTATAGTACAAGTATTTCTGCATGCTGCTTTCCTCCTTAGGTTGCTATGCATGATTGATGCAAGGGATGAAACAAATTATCGACACAGCAGAAATTTAGTGTTTACCAGGACTATAACTAGGTGTGTGTGGTGCAGTTTTGTCTTGCCCCTTCCCCACGAAGCATGTGCCTTATGTACCTATTGGGAAAATAGAGGGGCAGGGGAAGGCCTCAATTCTCTTTCTGACACAGGGCACCAAAAAATCTAGTTACAGCTCTGGTGTTTACTAGAGATGAGCAGGTTCGGTTCTCTGAAAACCGAATTCCCCTGAACTTCATGTACCGAGCCCGGATCCGAGCCCTGCTCGAGACTTCCCACCAGACTCGTAAACTAGAACGAGGCAAAATGTCATCATACCACTGTCGGATTCTCGCGGGTTTTGGATTCCATATAAGGAGCCGCGCATCGCCGCCATTTTCACTCTAGTCCTGGAGATTGTAGCGAGAGGATGTGTCTCCTAAGTGTCTGTCTGTGTGGGAAAGTGGTGTGGCGCGTGGGGTGGCGACCTGCTCTTATGTGTCATTCCAGTGCTGTCTTATGCTGCATCAGTCCAGTGGTGGTGTCTTGTGCTGCATTAGTCCAGTCACAGTGGTGTGTCCTGTGCTGCCATAAGTCCAGTGCTGCTGTAAAAAACCCAGTAAAGTGGTGCTGTGTTGTGCTGCATCAGTCCAGTGGTGGTGTCCTGTGCTGCCATAAGTCCAGTGGTGGTGTCCTGTGCTGCCATAAGTCCAATGCTGCTGCTGTATAAGTCCAGTGAAGTGGTGCTATGTTGTGCTGCATCAGTCCAGTGGTGGTGTCCTGTGCTGTCATAAGTCCAGTGGTGGTATCCTGTGCTTCCATAAGTCCAGTGCTGCTGCTGTATAAGTCCAGTGAAGTGGTGCTGTGTTGTGCTGCATCAGTCCAGTGGTGGTGTCCTGTGCTGCCATAAGTCCAGTGGTGGTATCCTGTGCTTCCATAAGTCCTGTGCTACTGCTGTATAAGTCCAGTGCAGTGGTGGTGTGTTGTGCTGCATCAGTCCAGTGGTGGTGTCCTGTGCTGCCATAAGTCCAGTGCTGCTGGCGTATAAGTCTATGGGTACTGCCGTATAAGTCCACTTCAGTGGTACTGCCGTATAAGTCCAGTGGTACTGCCATATAAGTCCAGTAATACTGCCGTATAAGTCCAGTGGTACTGACATATAAGTACAGTGAAACTGCCGGATAAGTCCAGTGGTACTGCCGTATAAGTTCAGTGGTACTGCCGTGTTATGTAGCCCATACACTTGTGAGATATGGCATACAATCCTTCGATTTCAACTGCATCTGTGAGAGAAATTGAAGGACTGTATGCGCATTTAAGGTACCATGAGACGCGATACACGGGCACACCGCTCAAATATCGCGTCTCATGATAGTATGTGCTGCACTTAATATTTATTGCATCGCAGTGCGATCGCATGTGTTTTTAAAACACATGCAATATATTGCACAGCGATGCGCGATAGGCACCCACTCCCACTCGGCGGTGACGTGCCCATCTCGTGATTACCATGCAATCTATCGCATGATCACATGGTAATCAATTTGGCAGTTCAGGCACGATTTCATCGCACCTGAACTGCCGGTGCGATGCCCCACGATGTCGCGTCACGGGGCATCGTACAAGTTTATGGGCACCATAAGTTCAGTGGTACTGCCGTATCAGTCCAGTCCAGTGGTACTGCTTTATAAGTCCAGTGGTACTGCTGTACAAGTCTAGTCCAGTGGTACTGCCATGTAAGTCCAGTTGTTCTGCATATAAGTCCAGTCCAGTGGTACTGCCATATAAATCCAGTGGTACTGCTGTATAAGTCCAGTGATACTGCCGTATGAGTACAGTGGTACTGCTGTATAAGTAAATTCCAGTCGTACTGCCGTATAAGTCCAGTGGTACTACCGTATAAGTCCAATGGTACTGCCGTATAAGTACAGTTATACTGCTGTATAAGTCCAGTGGTACTGCTATATAAGTCCAGTCCAGTGGTACTGCTATATAAGTCCAGTGCTACTGCCGTATAAGTCCAGTGCTACTGCTGTATAAGTCCAGTGGTACTGCCGTATAAGTCCAGCACTACTGACGTATAAGTCAAGTGGTACTGCCATATAAGTCCAGTGGTACTGCCATATAAGTCCAGTGGTACTGCCATATAAGTCCAGTGGTACTGCCATATAAGTCCAGTGATACTGCCGTATAAGTCCATTGGTACTGCCGTATAAGTCCAGTGGTACTGCTGTATAAGTCCAGTTATACTGCTGTATAAGGACAGTCCAGTGGTACTGCCGTATAAGTCCAGTGGTACTGCTATATAAGTCCAGTCCAGTGGTACTACTATATAAGTCCAGTGCTACTGCCGTATAAGTCCAGTGGTACTGCTGTATAAGTCCAGTGGTACTGCTGTATAAGTCCAGTGGTACTGCCATATAAGTCCAGGGGTACTGCCGTATAAGTCCAGTGGTACTGCCGTATAAGTCCAGTGGTACTGCCGTATAAGTCCAGTGATACTGCCGTATACGTCCAGTGGTACTGCCGTATAAGTCCAGTGATACTGCAGTGTAAATCCAGTCCAGTGGTACTGCCATTTAAGTCCAGTGGTACTGCCGTATAAGTCCAGTGGTACTGCCGTATAAGTCCAGTGATACTGCCGTATAAGTCCAGTTCAGTGGTACTGCCATATAAGTCCAGCGGTATTTTCGTATAAGTCCAGTTCAGTGGTACTGCAGTATAAGTCCAGTGGTACTGCCCTGTGTTGTGTAGGGATACGCTCTCTTGTGCTTCATACTGGGGGTCATTCCGAGTTGTTCGCTCGCTAGCTGCTTTTAGCAGCATTGCGCATGCTAGGCCGCCGCCCTCTGGGAGTGTATCTTAGCTTAGCAAAATAGCGAACGAAAGATTAGCAGAACTGCTACTAAATAATTCTTTGCAGTTTCTGAGTAGCTCCAGACCTACTCACAGATTGCAATCAGCTTAGTCTGTTTAGTTCCTGGTTTGACGTCACAAACACGCCCTGCGACCGGCCAGCCACTCCACCGTTTCTCCAGACACTCCCGCGTTTTTCCCTGACACGCCTGCGTTTTTTAGCACACTCCCTGAAAACGCTCAGTTACCATCCAGAAACGCCCCTTTCCTGTCAATCATTTACCTATCAGCAGAGCGACTGAAAAGCGCCACAGAATCCACAGCAAATCTGCTAAGTTTTTAGTTAAATAACTAAGCGCATGCGCCCTGCGTACCTTGCGCATGCGCAATTAGCACCAAATCGCAGCATAGCAAAAATCGGCAATGAGCGAACAACTCGGAATGACCCCCATTGTTATATAATTCCAGAAAAAAAATGGAGAACAAAAATTTGGAGGATAAAATAGGGAAAGCTCAAGAACCACTTCCTCCTAGTACTGAAGCTCCTGCCACTAGTCATGACATAGATGATGAAATGCCATCAACGTCGTCTGCCAAGGATGATGCCCAATGTCATAGTAGAGGGCATTTAAAATTCAAAAAGGCAAAGTTTATTTATTTATTTATTAACAGTTTCTTATATAGCGCAGCAAATTCCGTTGCACTTTACAATTGGAAATAACAATGGTATAACAAACTGGGTGATAAACAGTCATAGAGGTAGGAAGGCCCTGCTCGCAAGCTTACAATCTATAGGGAAATAGGCATGTACAGTATACACAAGGAAAGGTGCTATCTATTGCATAGTTGTCTGCCAGATTGCAAAGGTTCTTTGGTCATACAGCAATGATGAACCGGGTTCAAGAGGAAGGGGAAGTGAAGAATGAGAAGACATGTGAGGATATGTGTGGACTGTACAGAGTGGATGCTATTTGATAGGAAGGTTTATGAAAGTTATGTGGGCGGTTATGGAATTTGATATGCTTGCCTAAAGAGGTGAGTTTTCAGGGAACGCTTGAAGGTTTGGAGACTGGAGGAGAGTCTTATTGTGCGTGGTAAGGCATTCCACAGAGTGGGTGCAGCCCGATAAAAGTCTTGCAATCGTGAGTGGGAGCAAGTAATGAGTGTGGATGAGAGACGCAGGTCTTGTGAAGAGCGAAGATGTCGGGTTGGGAGATATTTTGAGATAAGCAAAGTGATGTACGTTGGTGTAGTTTGTTTAATGGCCTTGTGTGTGAGTAAAAGTATTTTATATTGAATGCGGTAGAATACAGGTAACCAATGGAGGGACTGACAGAGTGGATCTGCAGACGATGAACGTCTAGAGAGGAAGATTAGCCTCGCCGCTGCATTCAGAATGGATTGTAGTGGTGAGAGTCTCGGTTTGGGAAGACCAGTTAGGAGACTATTGCAATAATCAATGCGGGAGATAATGAGAGCGTGGATTAGAGATTTAGCAGTGTCTTGTGTAAGGTATGGTCGTATTTTGGATATGTTTTTTAGATGCATGATCTTGAGACAGATTGAATGTGGGGAACAAAGGACAGATCAGAGTCAAGGATGACACCTAGGCAGCGAGCTTGTGGGGTAGTGTAGATAGTCGAGTTTTCAACAGTTATAGAGATGTCAGGTTGGTACCTACTATTGGCCGGTGGAAATATAATTAACTCTGTCTTTGAAATATTAAGTTTGAGGTGGTGAGATGTCATCCAGGATGAAATGGCAGAAAGGCATTCAGTGACGCGGTGCAGTACAGATAGGGACAAGTCAGGGGAGGATAGGTAGATTTGAGTATCATCTGCGTACAGATTATACAGAAATCCAAAAGATAGTTTACCAAGAGATGAGGTTTAGATAGAGAAAAGCAGAGGACCCAAGACTGAGCCTTGCGGTACTCCAACTGAAAGAGGTAGCGAAGAGGAGGTAGATTCAGAGAAGCGAACACTGAAGGAGTGATTAGATAGGTAGGATAGGAACCAAGAAAGGGCTGTGTCTTTAAGACCTAGGGATTGTAGTGTCTGTATGAGAAGAGTGTAGTCTACAGTGTCAAATGCAGCAGATAGATCTAGGAGAATAAGTAGTGAGTAATGGCCTTTAGACTTCGTAGTGACCAAATCAATAATCACTTTAGTCAGTGCTGTTTCTGTGGAGTGTTGGGAACAGAAGCCTTACTGAAGTGGGTCCAATAAAGTTTATGAGTTAAGAAAGTGTGTGAGTCGAGTGTAGGCAAGTCTTTCAAGTAGCTTAGAAAGACAAGGGAGCTGAGAGATAGGGCGGTAGTTTGAGAGAGCATTAGGGTAAGAATTTTGTTTTTTAAAATGGGAGTAATCACTGCATGCTTGAAGAGTGAAGGAAAAATACCAGTAGAGAGAGAGATATTACAGATGTTAGTTAAGGTAGGGATGAGCACAACAGACAGAGCTTTACTTATTTGTGAGGGTGAAGGATCAAGAGGAGAGGTAGTAGAGAAGTAGGATGAGAAGAGTGATGATACTTCATCTTCATTTGTGGTATTAAAAGAAGAGAGAGTGCCAGAGGGTTCAGGTAAAGAACGGAGCTGGTCACTGGCTGCCGAAGAGCATACCATTTCATCTCAGATCTTATCAATCTTCTACTTGAAGTAGGAAGCAAGATCCTGTGCCTTGATTGTGGCTGGTGGGGTAGGTGAGGGAGGATTCAGAAGCGATTTAAATGTATTAAAGAGTAGTTTTGGGTTAGAGGCTTGAGCAGACATAAGAGTTTGGAAATATGTTTGTCCAGGGCATTTCTGTAAGAGTGGTGGACAGTCTTATATGTGAGGAAGTCACTTGAAATACGAGATTTACGCCACTGATGTTCAAGTTTTCATGTGAGTTTTTGTAGTTGTCTTGGTAATTTGGAGTGCCATGGTTGACATCTACGCCTACGTGGAGTGCGATGGGTAGCTGGAGCCACTTCATCATGGGCTAGTTCTAAAGTCTCGTTCAGGTGTGATACAGCCATCTCAGGAGAGGTGAATGCAGAAATAGGTGAAAGCAGTTTTTGGAGTGAAGTGGAAAGTTCTTGAAGAAGAATAATTGTGTTAATATTTCTGCGGGTTTGAGGAAGATTTGAGGACTTCAGCAACACAGGGTTTGAATTAACTGAGGAGAGCATGCAGGTGATAAGGTTGTGATCTGAGAGGGGGAAAGGAGTGTTAGTGAGTTCAGAGACGGAGCATAGTCTGGTGAATACTAGATCAAGGCAGTGGCCCTCCTGATGAGTAGAGGAGTCAGTCCATTGGGAGAGGCCAAGAGAGGAGGTTAAAGAGAGTAGTTTTGAGGCGTGAGCAGCAGATTTTGGACAATCAATAGCAATATTGAAATCACCCATGATAATGGTGGAGATGTCAGAGGATAGGAAGTGAGGGAGCCAGGCAGAAAGATCTTCCAGAAATAGTTTGGGATGGCCAAGTGGGTGGTAGATAGCTGCAACACGCAGAGAGAAAGGAGAGTAAACCCTAATGGAATGTACTTCAAAGGATGTAAATGTGAGTGATGGAACCTGTGGTAGAACAGTGTATGCGAAAGATTGGGAAAGTAAAGGTCCAACTCCTCCTCCTTTATGGTTACCAGGCCTGGAGGTGTGTGTAAAGTGGAGACCACCATGTGCCAGTGCTGCAGGGGAGGCTGTGTCAGATTGTGTGAGCCAGATTTCTGTTATAGCCAGCAGATTGAAGTTATTAGATATGAAGAGGTCATGCATGGATGTTAATTTGTTACAAACAGAGCGTGCATTCCATAAGGCACATTTTAGTGATTTGGAGGGTGATGGAAGACATGTGATGTTTATGAGGTTAGCTGGATTTCTATGTTGCTGTGAATCAGGTGAATGTGAGCGATGCACGTGGCTGGGTCCTGGATTTGGTGAAATGTCACCAGCTATTAGAAGCAGAAGAGAGAGATAAATGTGAGTGTCAGAGGTTTGTGAACGTTTTTTATGGTGAGAGGTTGTAGATGTTATTGTCAATGAGTATAGGGAAGTAAAAAGCTCATGAGTGCTAATAAGAGGGGAGTGTATAATTGAGAGGGCAACATGTACAGAGGGCTGAGTTGCTGGGAGACAGAATGATGCAATGGTTTTTATGAATACTCCATGAAGTTTGTTTGAGATTAAACCAGTGTTATCTAAGCTGAGAGTATAAGGTTTCACTTGTTTGAGTTAAAAGTTCAGGTGCCTATTTACTGGTGCTGTTCTGCTGTATGTTAAAGTTCAGTAAAATTACCCAAAAAAATAAATTTAAATGGTCTGAGGAGAAACGTAAACTTGCCAATATGCCATTTACGGCACGGAGTGGCAAGGAATGGCTAAGGCCCTGGCCTGTGTTCATGACTAGTGGTTCAGCTTCACATGACAATGGAATCCCTTATCCTCTCGCTAGAAAAATGATAAGAGTTAAGCTAGCAAAAGCACAGCAAAGAACTGTGCATTCTAAGATGGTATCACAAATCCCCAAGGAGAGTCCAAGTATGGCGATGCCTGTACTTCCCAACACTGGACGGGAACAGGTGGCTCCTTCCACCATTTGCACGCCCTCTGCAAGTGCTGGAAGGAGCATCCACAGTCCAGTTTCTGATATTCAAATTGAAGATGTCACTGTTGAAGTACACCAGGATGAGAATATGGGTGTTGCTGGTGCTGAGTAGGAAGTTGACGAGGAGGATTCTGATGGTGATGTGGTTTGTTTAAATCAGGCACCAGGGGAGACAGTTGTTGTCTGTGGGATGAATAAGCCCATTGTCATGCCTGGGCAAAATACCAAAAAGCCACCTCTTCAGTGTGGAATTATTTCTCCACAAATCCGGACAACAGGTGTCAAGCCGTGTGTTGCCTTTGTCAATCTATAATAATAATATAATAAGTAGGGGTAAGGACATTAACTACCTAGGAACATCCTCCCTTATACATCACCGGCAGTGCATTCATCTGAAGTCATTGTCAAGTGCTGTTTGGGGCCTAGTTTTTAAAACTGTCATCCTGTCTGACACTGCAGTGCCACTCCGAGATGGGCCAGGTGTTTGTGCCACACACTTGTGTTGCTTAGCTTAGTCATCCATCGACCTCATTGCACCTCTTTTTCTTCTTTGCATTATGTGCTCTTCGGGGCCTAGTTTTTAAAACTGCCATCCTGTCTGACACTGCAGTGCCACTCCTAGATGGGCCAGGTGTTTGTGCCGCCCCCTTGGGCCACTTAGCTTAGTCATCCAGCCACCTCATTGCACCTCTTTTTTTCTTTGCATTATGTGCTTTTTGGGGCCTAGTTTTTAAAAGTGCCATCATGTCTGACACTGCAGTGCCACTCCTAGATGGGCCAGGTGTTTGTGCTGCCCCTTGGGTCACTTAGCTTAGTCATCCAGCGACCTTGGTGCAAACTTTTGGCCTAAAAACAATATTGTGAGGTGTTCAGAATAGACTAGAAATGAGTGGAAATGAATGTTATTGAGGTTAATAATACCGTATGATCAAAATTACCCCCAAATTCTGTGATTTTAGCTATTTTATGTTTTTTTCAAAAATCATCCAGATCCGAAACCAAAACCAAAATGCGAAAGGGTGGTTTTGGCAAAACCAATCCAGATCCAAAACCAAAACACAAAACACTAAAAGTGCCCGCCGCACATCTCTAGTGTTTACCAATTGTTGCGAATATTGCTGGGCAGCTGAGCAACACTCAGCTGCCTTTGTGATATTTTTTTGATAAATTATACTTGTTGTGGACTCAGGACTGCCGCCCCCCAGACAAAATCTGCCACCTCAGCTCAGTGTCAGTGCAGCCAGATGCAGTCCATGACTGCAATGGCTTCACTGTGACTGGCAGTGACTTCCTATTGGAAATCCTACCTATCAGTCAAAGCTACTATAGGCAGTCCCATTGGGAGGTGTTACCTCCCTCTGGGCAGAGCCAGATTTAGTCCTCATGGGGTGCTTGGCAAGATACTAGTTTGGGGCCTTCTCTCTCAAACAATCAATAGAACTATTTTTTATTTCCTGATTCATGCACCTTACATTATTTGTCATTTTTTACGTGTTTGTAAGCCACACCACAGCAACAACATCATTACATCAGTCCCATGTCACACTGCAAGAACAATGTATGGTTACAACGATCTCAAACCGTACTGCCCCATGTGAAGGGGACAGTATGTGGCTATATCAAAATTCTCCGCATGAAGCATGCGACAGCCGAAGGTTAAAGTGCCAATTTGAAATACAGGTTGAGTATCCCATATCCAAATATTCCGAAATACGGAATATTCCGAAATACGGACTTTTTTTGAGTGAGACTGAGATAGTGAAACCTTTGTTTTCTGATGGCTCAATGTACACAAACTTTGTTTAATACATAAAGTTATATAAAATATTGTATTAAATGACCTTCAGGCTGTGTGTATAAGGTGTATATGAAACATAAATGCATTCTGTGCTTAGATTTAGGTCCCATCACCATGATATCTCATTATGGTATGCAATTATTCCAAAATACAGAAAAATCCGATATCCAAAATTAGTGATGAGCGAGGTTCGGTTTTACTCGGTTTTACTCGGTTCTCAAAACGGCATCTTATTGGCTATCCAAAACACGTGACATCCGTGAGCCAATAAGATGCCGTTTTGAGAACCGAGTAAAACCGAGTAAAACCGAACCCGCTCATCACTATCCAAAATACCTCTGGTCCCAAGCATTTTGGATAAGGGATACTCAACCTGTATAGGAAAGGATTTGGGGAGTAAGCACGGAGTGTTTGCACTGAGCCATATCCCTATATCCTCAGACATTATGCATCTAACACACTGGGTGGGATGCATGACACATCGCATTAGACATGCAATGAATTCTGACAGTCATCTCAAGCATAATGGCATTTATTAATACTGTATGCTTGAAGAAAATCACAAAGGACAGCTCTCCCTATAACAGCTGTCCTTTGCGATAGAAGGACTCCCGGGAGTCCTTCTGCACATGCGGCGTGTGATGCACGTGCCGCTGGGGGGTGCTGGGAGTGATGTGATTGGATCCCTCTCAGGGGCTAAAGAGATATAAGCCCATAAGTTTCTATAGTGGAGAAGTAGAGAAAACTGGCCCCTACAGGATAATAATACAGCACATACTGTAGCCCCTCACCCACAGGATAATAATACAGCACATTGGCCCCACATCAGGATAATAATATAGCACATTGGCCCTCCACAGGACAATAATATAGCACCCTCCCACAGGATAATATAGCACACTCCCCCCCCCCCCCTACACACACACACACACACACACACACGATAATAATACAGCACACAGCCTCCCACCCACCCACAGGATAATAATACAGCACATAGGCCCACACCAGGATAACAATACAGCACATTGGCCACCACAGGATAATAATATAACACAACCTTCCCCACCACATGATAATAATTCAGCACATATGCCCTCCACAGGAAAAGAATATAGCACATTGCTGCGCCGCCCCCCCCCCCCCAAAAAAAAAAGATAATAATATACACATAGCCACCTGCGTGCCAATAGGATAACAATATAGCACCCCCCTCCAGGAGGATAATAACATAGCACACAGCCACCCTCCAATAGGATAACAATATAGCACATACTCCCCAGCAGGATAATATAGCACATAGCCCCCCTTCCCACAGAATAATAATATAGCAGATCCCCCCCCCCACGGCACAATAACATAGCACATATTCTCCCTTCCCACCCCACAGGATAATAATATAGCAGATCATCCCTTTCCACAAAATAATAATATAGCACATATCCCCCTTCACTCCCCAAATGATAACAGTTCGTGCCCCCCTCCCCACAGGATAATAATATAGCAGATTGTGCCCCCTCCCTACAGGATAATAAAATAGCACACATCCCCTCACTCACCCCCTCCCCTCCACATGATAATAATATAACAGATCCCCCCCCCCCTACTCACAGGATAATAATATAGAGGATCGTGCCCTCTCCCCACAGGATGATAATATAGCAGTTCAGACCCCCCTCCCACCTCTTTCCCACAGGATAATAATTTAGCACATAGACCTCCCCCCAAAAAAAAAAAAAATATATATATACAAACAGAAAATTCAGCACTCACCATAGCAAGCTCACTTATCCTCACAACATCAATAAATAAATGATGGAGGTTAAGTTAGTGAATTGGCCAATGCACGGAAGCCTGCAAACCAATCGCCAAGGTGCCCCACCTTTATGCAGATCCTACACTATCTCAGAGTCTTAAAAATTAAAACCTGGCAACTGTATCACACATAATATAACTGCAAATATGCCTACTTGGTTTAATGTGCACCTGCCACATACCTTATGGCTTTTAAAGGAACACTAGTCACCTGACACTGGCTGATACATTACTAAGGAACAGCTGACACAGGTTTAGGACCAGAGCCGGCCCTAACCAATATGATGCCCTAGGCAAGATTTTGGCTGGTGCCCCCTAGCACCACCGCTGGTTCTGCATCTGACCTTGCACCTCTTTCCCAGCACCAACACCCCTCACCCATAGCAGTCCTTGTACCCCCTATATTTTAAATAGGAACAGTTCGCACATTTGACACACACAGCCCAAAAAGGGGCATCTTCTTGCTGGGAAGGGGCATGGCCACACAATAGTAACCCCAATTCCAATTACGCCATACAGTACTGCAACTTTATTCACATTTTATCTTGCGATAGTGTCCATAATTCATATTACATCCCACAGTAGTATCACTTTACCTTATAAACGTTACTCCTCACAGTAGAGCCCCTTATTCACATTACATCACACTGAATTGCTCCTTATTCACATTACACCACACCACACGTTATTGCTCTTTATTCACATTAGACGATACAGTAGTGCCCTTTCTATTTGCAACGCCACATAGTAGAGCACCTTATACACATAATGCCACACATTAGTAATGCATTTATACACAATTCCACACAGTAATGCCCAATGCACATATGAGACACATTAATGTCCTTATAAACATAATGCACCTTACACATTATGACAACCTTTATTAATGCCCTTTTACACATAATGTCCCTTACACATATGCCGCACATTATTAATGCCCTTATACACATAATGACACACATAGTGCCCCCTACACATATGCTGCACATTATTAGTGCCCCTATACACATAATGACACACATACAGTAGTACCCTGTTACACATATGCCGCACATTATTAATGCCCTTATACGCATAATGACGCACATAGTGGCCCTTTACGCATATGTTGCACATTATTAATGCATTTTTACATGACACACATAATGCTCCTCACACATCTTCTGAACACTTCTGCACAACCAACCCACTCACATGCACACAGCACTCACATTTCCACTAACACTGTGACCTCTGCCTCTGCTTGGATACAGATGTGTCCTCACAAATCTTGCATCAATGCTAACATCGGGCACTTTTTTTTTAATGAAAATGCATCTTATTTGCATTGCTATGTGGCTAGGATGCACAAGCAGCTTCTGCTGATTAAACTGATATGTAGCATGCCTATATACTGTGTGAGACTGTGGCTGTATCTGCATATGAAATGCTACATACAGAATATAGGCATGTCACATATCATTTTAATCAGCAGAAGCTGATGATGCCCCTAGGCATATCAAATGCCATAGGCAATTGCCTAGTTTGCCTATGCCTATGGCCGGCTCTGTTTAGGACAATTGAGTTTATCATAGGGGTGCATGAAAAAGCTTGTGGCCACAGTTAATAAGAATTAACCAAAGATTAACCCTGCAATATACAAACAAAAATAAAACCACAGCACTCGCCACCCCAGAAGCGGGGTCCAATGTCTGCATTCACAACTCATAGGGTGGGGTGCATGTAGCCCATGGCCACCTACTTAAATATATACAAACAGAAAATTCAGCATTCACCATAGCAAGCTCACTTATCCTCACAACATTAATAAATAAATGATGGGGGTTTAGTTAGTGAATTGGCCAATGCACAGAAGCCTGAAAACCAATCGCCAAAGTACCCCACCTTCATGCAGGTCCTACACTATCACAGAGTCTTAAAGATTAAAACCTGGCAACTGTATCACACATAATATAACTGCAAATATGCCTACTTGGTTTAATGTGCACCTGCCACATACCTTATGGCTTTTAAAGGAACACTAGTCACCAGACACTGGCTGATAAATTACTAAGGAACAGCTGACAGGTTTAGGGCAATTGAGCTTATCATAGGGGTGCATGAAAAAGCTTGTGGCCACAGTTAATAAGAGTTAGCCAAAGATTAACCTTTATGTGTGATACAGTTGCCAGGGTTTAATTTTTAAGACTCTGTGATAGTGTAGGACCTGCATGAAGGTGGGGTACCTTGGCGATCGGTTTGCAGGCTTCCGTGCATTATCAGTAAATCCACCCCTGCCTCTGGGACTGCCAGATTGGGCTGTGATTAGCAGAGAGCTGGCTTCCTGTTGGAAGCCACTTTCTGCCTCATCAGCTCCAGCCGGCTTCTATGGTCTGCAACTGATGCAGTCCATAGAAGCCATGGGATTGCGCATGCGCAGTCTGGCCGCCGCTGGTGCACATGTCCCAGGTCCCGGCACCTGCCTAATCCATTGTGCAGGTACTGGGACCCACCTGATGGGCTATTTCCTCTAATCCTCTCCAGGCAGGCACAGGTAGCGGCTGCCACCCTACCACTGTCAGGTAGAGCCGCTGCTGCTTATTACCTCTCTTTGGGGCATGTTACTAAGTACTTTAGGTACCTTGCTGCTACTCTGTGCCATGCTGCTTGCCTCCATTTCGATTATGACAGTACAAAACCAATGTTGTCATATGTTGCCTCATCATCATCATCCTGATTAACAGGCAGTATACAGGTTTCATAAAAGTTATTCTATACCCGCCCACTTGAAAACTTAGTTGAAGACAATCCGGACAAACAAGCAATGACGTTTAAATACAATTAGCTTCTCAGACCCTAGTTAAACACACCTTAAAAATTCCTAAGATCAATAAACATAAGTAAAAAATCCATATGTATCACAGACTGATGTAATACAGTGGAATGTGACCAATCTTGATTTTGAAGCAAATAACAGAGGCTGTAACTTTTGTAAAGTTACAAAAATGATCATATAGTTATATTGTGTTTCCCCACCTGGTTAGGTGTACGGCATTGTGCATCGAGGTGGCAGCGACTGCAGCAGTATAACTTTAAGCTCTAAGTATACAGAAGAAAAATTGTGTGTGTGTGCGTACTGTCTTTGTAGAGCAGCTGGAAAAATAAGGGATTTGTGAGGCCCCTATTACGTACACTAGGTACATGAAACAAAGATACAAGGAATAACCAGCGCTACTATATTATAAAATATTGATATTAATTAAAAGATAGTGCTAGACAGTATACATAAAATATAGCTTTTTAATTAATATGTAATATTTTATAAAAATTAATGTGCAGGTATCATGTGATAAAATACATTTTCATTGCATATCTTACTCCATTAAATATTCACCGTACGGACTTAGGACCTTTCTCCGGATTCCTCCTGTAAGCACAAAGATGGCTGACGTTGCCTGGCAAGGTGTATTCCCTAATGTGTGAGCACACAGCAATGTCCCAATGGAAAGTGCCCTAGGGGTGTCCACAGTCTGTTGCGAAGATTGTTAGGAGTTTTCTGCTGGAGAGTGTGTAATGTCCATTTGTTGTCCCTCAGGTGCTGATGTGGAGTCCGCAATGAAGAAAAAAAAAGAAAAAAGTAGCTTTTTATGTATACTGTCTAGCTCTATCTTTTAATTAATATCAATATTTTATAATATCGTAGCGCTGGTTATTCCTTGTAACTTTTAGCTCTGCTTGATGTTAGGATCTGGGATAATTGCTGAATGCAGACTGGGTACCAGAAAGTGTGCACTCACTACACAAATAAAATCAATGTAAATAGAAAAGACATATAAGGCTTTAAATAGTGTAGTAACCTGTAAGAAATGGTTGTCTCTGCTGTTGGTGCTGGCAAAATGTACAGTACATCTGAACAATCTAAGAGCAATTAATATAAGATCATGTATCCCTAGTACAGGTCTATCAATTTAAATATGTCACGTGTATTTACTGTTATGACTTATCTATCTATATACTGTATATATAAAAATCTATGTATGTATGTTCCAGCATAACTCTGGAATGCCTGGAGCAATGTACACCAAACTTGGTACTTATAAGACTTGCAATCTGGAAAAAATACTGTGGGGGTAAGACACCGCTAGCACCCCTAGGGGTGGGAAGGGGGGTGACATGTAAAAATCCATAGTTTTCAAGGTTGTGGAGATGAATAAGCCCACGCACGGCCAGCATCACTGCATGTCACACGACCACGGCTCGCTGCCTCCTGTAATCTGCGACGACGAGCATGGTGGTTGCCCCGGACTGAGTAAATGAGCCTCCCCCGTCTTCCCTCTCCCGCCTGAGTGTGAGTGTGTGGCCGGGCCCGGCTGGGCTTCTCCACTATAGCCGTATCCTGTTTTCCTTTGCAGATGTGGGCAGGAGGATGGGAGCATATATCCAGGTTCAAGCCCGGTACGTACCCCATTGTATCTCTCTCCCCTGGGCTGCGGCCATGGTGGTAGTCTCTGTGTAATGGGAGGGTCCCTGGCCAGACAGAGGGTCCTTCTACACTAATATTCTGTAATTTCTGCCTCCCCAGATGGTCTATGAGCTGGAACATAAAGTCCTTTATCTCACTATGAACCTATATATCAGTATTACATGCAGCATTGTGTCTGTAGGGCTATCCTCTATTTTATCTATCTATATATATAAAATTGTATGTATGTATGTATGTATGTATGTGTGTATGTATGTATGTATGTTCCAGCATAACTCTGGAACACCTGGAGCAATTTACACCAAACTTGGTACACACATGACTTACAATCTGAAAAAACATACTGTGGAGGACTGGTTGACACCCCTAGCACCCCTAGGGATGGGGGTGGAAGGGGGTGACATGTAAAAATCAATAGTTTTTGAGGTTGCAGAGATGAATAGTGACACTTCCGATGCCGTTTAAGTCCAAGTTCAGACCCCATCAGCATGGGAGGTGAGAAGGGGTGAAAAATAAAATGTCCAAAATGTCTGACATTAGTGTCAAATCCATAGTTTTCGAGGCGGCCTGACAAAGATTGGCAGTGGTGGGCAGAGCATATCCTGTTGTAAGTCTAATTACTTTACCAGGAAGTCCTTCAAAATAAAAGTTATACGCACGGATATACTTGAAATTCTGAAGCGAAGCACGGGTATTCAGCTAGTTACAAACATAAATGAGTGTCCAACAAGCATATTTTGGTTAGGAAAATGAAAAGTTGTAATTAATAAAGGAGGTGGTGTAAAAGTGAGATGCATTTGCTCAAGTTAGGCTAACCCAACCCACCCAATCACACAACTTTCCTAAAAAGCACAGCACATGTGGGGGGCCTGGACTGCACACCCTAATTCTAAACATAATAAGAGTTGCTACTATGCTAAGATTTGTAGGGCTACACACACAGGGATAAGGAAAAGTGCAGGTGCACACTCTAAGCACTAAGAACACTGATAATCAGAACAATTATAATAAACTCTGCAATTTAACATGGAGTCAAACTGAGGTTCTTAGCAGTATGTTTGGACAAAAAACATTGGCCCACCTACCATGGCCAAGTGACCTCATCAGATGAGTCCCTAACATTCCTAAGGTTCAAGTCTAGAGCACGAGACCTCCTGGGGCAGCACACAACTGCTTCAATGGGTTCATACTAGCAAGAAGTAGCAGCTTAAGTGTTAAAAAGTGTTACATTAATAATAAGAAGCAGCAGCTTTAGTGTTACAAGTGTAATATAGATGAGAAGCAATTAAAGTGTTAAACTGCATTTTACTAATGTAACACTTTTTTAAGTGCTAAAAAGTGTTACATTAAGTATAAATAATGATGACCTGAAGCAGCCCAGCTACACCAACCCAGGCAGTCCCATGCCCCGAACCTATTCCTAATACTGACGTATTATATTCATTTATCTAGTACTTACCTGTGATAGTGCTCATTCCAATACGTAGACTGCAAATGCAAGGACGCAAACTAATAAAAAAAAAAAATGCACAGATGGGCGGGGTATTAATCAAATCTGATGTAGTATCCACCTTCAATTGTACATGTATGTACACAATATAGAGTATATGGGGAAGCCTGGACTGCACATCCTAATTCTAAACATAGGCCTGGGGCAGATGTACTAAGCCTTGAATTTTGATAAAGTGGAGAGTGATAAACTACCAGTCAGTTCCTAACTGCCATGTTATAGGCTGCATTTGAATTATGACAGGAGCTGATTGGTTGGTAGTTTATCACTCTCCATTTTATCACTTTTCAAGGCTTAGTACATCTGCCCAAATAAGAGGTGCTACCATGCTGAGACTTGTAGGGCCGCAGAGAAAAATGGGAAAGTGCCGCTGTACATTCTAAGCACTAAGAACACTAATAAACAGAACAATTATAATAAACTCTGCATTTTAACATGGAGTCAAATTGGGGTTCTTAGCATATTTTTTGGACAAAACCCAACTCACCCAATCACACAACTTTCCTAAAAGCACAGCACACAACCCTATTTGGTGGACATCAATGATTTCTTGGTAATACAGGACAATGGAAAGATTTCCCTGTTTTTCTTGCTAGTGATGAAAACTCAAATTGTGTGTGACAAAATTCTATGCATTGTTGGGTGCTGAGTCTGCCTATGATACGGTGCATAGAAAAGATATATGTGGCAGTGTTAGCCTTACTGGGGGTGCAGTGCGAAGCTAGGGTGAAGGGAGGTTTAAAAAGAGGAGACCTCAAGATGGATATCATTAGTTTTGGGGGAGCAATAGATGACAAAGCCAAGGGCAAAAGAGGGGGCAGGGGAGAGGAAGAATGGGAATACAGAGGAGGGAGTAGAAGGTGACTAAAAGGCAAGAATTTGTAGGACTGTTAAAAAAATGAGACTTGACAGTGAGAGGCAGGGGAAACAATAGGAATATGTGTAAAGCAGAATGATGGAGGATAACTACAAAGGAAGGAGGGGGATTAGAGGGCATGCAATGAATCCACAGTATATGAGCTTTCACAGGCAGGGACCTGCGCACTCATGTTCTATCCCTATCACAATCCATGCCACCTGTGTTGTCTCTTGTCTCCAAGACCCTTTTAGCAACTGGGATACTGTATGCTCGCCATTACATTTAGTACTAATAAAAAATATGTTTCCAATCCCTGGAAGTCAATACTGTGTGCCAACAGGTATAGAGTATGCTGCCCTATTCAATTGTTCTCATCCTGTTTGTTGTTGTTTTTTTGTTCTGTGTAGTCCCTAAAAAATGTCAACTTAACTTCATCTGTATTTAAAATGCATCAAGTTACCCTGTTACTATCCCTGTGTAGTGCTGTGTATATTAGGGTGTGATATGTTAGATAGACTAGACTTAGGTCAACAGTAAGTAGGTCGACATGGGTTCTAGGTCGACAGGGACTCTAGGTCGACATGTACTAGGTCGACATAAAAAAGGTCAACATGAGTATTTTTAATTTTTTTGGTGTTGTTTTCTTTGTAGAGTGACCAGGAACCCCAATTAGTGCACCGTGTCTCCTCACATGGCGAGTGAATTCGGGCAAGGTGCCTCGCTCTGCACAGGTTACCCTTACCGTTGCCAATTGTAGTCCACGTGGATTGTAAAGTATGAAAAAGTTTAAAAAATAAAAAAAATGTGAAAAACTCATGTTGACCTTTAGTACATGTCGACCTAGACATTGTGGTCAACCTAGACATTGTCGACCTAAGTTTTGTCGACCTAGAGACCGGATCCCGTATATTATGTGTCACCTTAAAAATGGAAAAAGGATTTTTGGTAGTTTACCATTGAATACTTTTAAGCAGTCTGGGCAATATTGGACAATGGGATTGCAGCTTGGACTGGAATTTACCACTTAAACTACTGCAGCTCTAAATCTGAGCTCCTCCCCCTCTGCATCCAAAAATGCCAGTATGTCTTTAAAAGAGTCGGTAAGGAATAGCAATAAACTAGTAAAACTGTTAGACCAATCAAGCAAACCAGTAGGGAAAATAGGGTCAAGAACCCAAGCCTTGCACAAGTGACTATGAGTGAGGGACAGCAGTGTCTGCTTAAGGGAAAATAATAAAAAAGTAAGTGACCAAAAATCCTACTTTCTTTTGCAGCAGGGCTAAGTGACAGTGGGAGTTGCTGGACAAAAAAACAATGGAAACAATAAGAACATGTGGACAGATGACCAGGTAGCTGCACAACAGACCTGTTCTGCTGAAGCCCCATGTTGCACTGCCCAGGAGGTCTCCACTGCCCTAGTGGAATGACACCCAATCTGGTGCTGGTCGCCCTACACTAGAATAGTGGCCAAAGGTGGAAAACTGGAAAGACAATGTCCTGGTTTAAGTGAAAAGCCAAAACAACTTTCATCTGGAACCTACTAACCATACAGAGAGTTTTTCTATTATCATGAAAGACAAAAAAAGGTGGCTTGCAAGACAAAACCCCTAACTCAGAAATGCACCAAGCTCAGGAAATAACCATAAGAAAAAACTATTTCCAAGTAACGAATTGAAGATCCATTGAATGTAAAGGCTCAATGGAATCTGTTTGGGAGCCAATAGGATCAGATTAAGATCTCACAGTGCTATCAGTGGACAAAAGGGTGATTGAATACACACCACACCCTGTAAAAAGGTTTGGACCTTTGGAAGTAGAGCCAAATGCATTTGAAAGTAAATTGACAAGGCTGACATTTTGCCCTGAAGCAAAACCAAAATCTAAGAGAGGTTAAACTTGGATGTACAGATGTAGCCATGCTCATCTTACTGCAATGCAGCATGCTGCAACATGGATCGCTGCATGGCATGCAAGCTCCTAAAGGAATTAATGAAGCGATTGCAGTCTGTGGAGAGGAACCTTTAGCTTTCAAAAGCTCAGTCTCAAAGGCCAGGCCATTAAAGCCAACTAAGGAAGAAGGTCCTTGAATTGAAATGGATTTTGTAGTAAGTCTAGATGAAGTGGAAGACTTCACACAAGACCTGCTGGCATTTTGAGAATGTCGGCGTACTAAGACCGGTGTGGCCAGTACAGAACCACTAGGATCACCTTCACCCATTGATCTTTGATGCTCTTGAGTACCCAATGTAATATTGATTTCAAAGGAAATAGATATGCTAGTTGAAAGTCCCATGGAACCATCATGGAATCCACTGCAAAAGTCAGTGGGTACCTGGAACTTGCAAAGAAACTTAGGAACCTTGTAGGTGTATTGAGAGACCATGAGATCAACTTGTGGAAGGTCCCAATTTGGAAGCAACAGTTGGAAGACCTCTGGATTGAGATACTACAGCCCTGGGAGAAAGTTGTTTTGCTTAGGAAGTCTGCTTTCCAATTTCCTACTCTTGGTATGTACACTGCTGACAGCATTGGAACAAAGGTCTCTGCGCTGGAGAGAATTTTGACTGCCTCTGCCATTGCTGCAATGCTCTTTGTGCCTTCCTGATGATTTGCATATGCCACTGCTATGGTGTTGTCTTCCAAAATATGAACTAGCCAGCTGGCCAGGATGGATTGAGCACTCAATAGAGCCAGAAAGATGGCTCAGAGCTCAAGTACATTGATCAGCAGAGCTGTCTCCGATGGTGATGAAAGACCTTGGAGCTGAAGGTGTAATGTCATTGATCCCCATCCAAGGAGACTTGCATCCATGGTTACAATGACCCAAGTCAAATTGATGAAGGACCGTGCTTGGAGATGATAAGAAACCAGTCACCAGTGCAGAGATTGATGAATGCTGTCAGACAGAACAAGAAATTGAGATGACAGGGATGCTGAACATACAACAGTGAAACCTGTGTGTTTTTGTGAGAAACAGCCCCGTTTTCTCTTGAAAACAGGACTTTTTCCAGGAATTTGGTTTTGCCTGCCTGAGGCAGGGGAAACTAAATCCCCAAGAAGCTGCAGTGACCTGCAGTGTCCCATGCCCGCTGCAGTAGCAGCAGGCTGGGCCCTGCAGTGAGGGTGCCGGGGCCTGGGAGCCGGCAAAGCACCGCAGCCCCCTCTCCCCCTGACCCCGACTGCACCCAGTGCAGCATCAGAAGCCCCAATAACCACCGCTCGTGCCAGCTTATCGGAGCTAATACGATAGCCCAAAATTACCTTTGCTAATTGAATATCCCCCTTTGTGACGCTTCGGAAAATTAGGTGTTTGGCATAGAAGATGGCGGGAGAGGGAAGATGGAGGTAGGTGAAGCAAATAAAAAAACAGATATGGTGCAAGACACAAATTATAGATTTGGAGTGTGCGTCTAGGTACTAAGCTGTGAAACAGCCATTGGGGGTGCAGAGGGGTATTGTTTATGTGGATAAAAAAGTTTCAGTATAAACCTCATAGTGTGTTAAGGGGAATGGGACAATGAAGGTAATTCATAGTTAATCACAACAGCAAATTTGTTAGCAGTTGGCCAAAACCATTTGCGCTGCAGGAGGAGCAGATAAAACATGTGCAGATAGAGTTAGATTTGGATGGGGTTTGTTCAAACTGAAATCTAAATTGCAGTGTAAAAATAAAGCAGCCAGTACTGTATTTACCCTGCACAGACACAATATAACCCACCAAAATGTAACTCTCTCTGCAAATGTTATATCTGGCCCCCCTGCAGTGCACATGGGGGTCATTCCGAGTTGTTCGCTCTGTAAATTTCATCGCATCGCAGCAATTTTCCGCTTAGTGCGCATGCGCAATGTTCGCACTGCGACTGCGCCAAGTAAATTTGCTATGAAGTTAGGAATTTTACTCACGGCTTTTTCTTCGTTCAGGTGATCGTAATGTGATTGACAGGAAGTGGGTGTTTCTGGGCGGAAACAGGCCGTTTTATGGGAGTGTGTGAAGAAACGCTACCGTTTCTGGGAAAAACGCGGGAGTGGCTGGAGAAATGGAGGAGTGGCTGGGCGAACGCTGGGTGTGTTTGTGACGTCAAACCAGGAACGACAAGCACTGAACTGATCGCAGATGCCGAGTAAGTCTGGAGCTACTCAGAAACTGCACAGAGATGTCTTTTCGCAATATTGCGAATCTTTCGTTCGCAATTTTACTATGCTAAGATTCACTCCCAGTAGGCGTAGGCTTAGCGTGTGCAAAGCTGCTAAAAACGGCTTGTGAGCGAACAACTCGGAATGACCCCCATGGTTTTGCCAAACTGCTAACAAATTTGCTGCTGCGATCAACTTTGAATTACCCCCAATGTGCATATATTTTCATGCATTCAGGGCCTCACAACAAAATTTTTTCACAGTAAAGTATATCTGCCCAAATTTCTTGCGACTCTGGTACATGAAGAGTGCAGACATTTAGGATGTGGCCATTTATATGAATGTGAGCATTTCTAGGCAACACCTGTCTGCACTTTTGCTCTGGTAATATACTAGAGCAGGAAAGAGTATACTAGAGAGATTGTCTATGGCATTTTGAAGTTTTCTGGGCAATAGTCTTTTTTTTTCTGCCAAGCTCATAATCAGGTGTACTGTAAGTACCATAGGGTAATTTATGGAAGCTAATTTTTGTAAGCTGTGGAAATGTTTTTTGTTTTTTTTACCAAATCATTCTCATTGTATAAAACTGCTGATATAGAGGAATTTTGGGCAAATTGTATTTGAGGTAAAACAGACATGAGACATTCCAGTAATAAAATGTTCAAGTTCCACTTTGATTTCACCATTCCATGACATGTGATTTCATTCATTTTTCTCTATTTATAGTCTATTAATAGAGCTTTGATGATAACAGTTAAATCACTTTACTATCCTGCTTTGTGAGGTTGTTTGGGATACATTATACTGGGAATGCTTCTGTCCAAAATCTAGAGATGAGCGCCTGAAATTTTTCGGGTTTTGTGTTTTGGTTTTGGGTTCGGTTCCGCGGCCGTGTTTTGGGTTCGAACGCGTTTTGGCAAAACCTCACCGAATTTTTTTTGTCGGATTCGGGTGTGTTTTGGATTCGGGTGTTTTTTTCAAAAAACACTAAAAAACAGCTTAAATCATAGAATTTGGGGGTCATTTTGATCACAAAGTATTATTAACCTCAAAAACCATAATTTACACTCATTTTCAGTCTATTCTGAATACCTCACACCTCACAATATTATTTTTAGTCCTAAAATTTGCACCGAGGTCGCTGTGTGAGTAAGATAAGCGACCCTAGTGGCCGACACAAACACCGGGCCCATCTAGGAGTGGCACTGCAGTGTCACGCAGGATGTCCCTTCCAAAAAACCCTCCCCAAACAGCACATGACGCAAAGAAAAAAAGAGGCGCAATGAGGTAGCTGTGTGAGTAAGATTAGCGACCCTAGTGGCCGACACAAACACCGGGCCCATCTAGGAGTGGCACTGCAGTGTCACGCAGGATGGCCCTTCCAAAAAACCCTCCCCAAACAGCACATGACGCAAAGAAAAAAAGAGGCGCAATGAGGTAGCTGTGTGAGTAAGATTAGCGACCCTAGTGGCCGACACAAACACCGGGCCCATCTAGGAGTGGCACTGCAGTGTCACGCAGGATGTCCCTTCCAAAAAACCCTCCCCAAACAGCACATGACGCAAAGAAAAAAAGAGGCGCAATGAGGTAGCTGACTGTGTGAGTAAGATTAGCGACCCTAGTGGCCGACACAAACACCGGGCCCATTTAGGAGTGGCACTGCAGTGTCACGCAGGATGTCCCTTCCAAAAAACCCTCCCCAATCAGCACATGATGCAAAGAAAAAGAAAAGAAAAAAGAGGTGCAAGATGGAATTGTCCTTGGGCCCTCCCACCCACCCTTATGTTGTATAAACAAAACAGGACATGCACACTTTAACCAACCCATCATTTCAGTGACAGGGTCTGCCACACGACTGTGACTGATATGACGGGTTGGTTTGGACCCCCCCCAAAAAAGAAGCAATTAATCTCTCCTTGCACAAACTGGCTCTACAGAGGCAAGATGTCCACCTCATCATCACCCTCCGATATATCACCGTGTACATCCCCCTCCTCACAGATTATCAATTCGTCCCCACTGGAATCCACCATCTCAGCTCCCTGTGTACTTTGTGGAGGCAATTGCTGCTGGTCAATGTCTCCGCGGAGGAATTGATTATAATTCATTTTAATGAACATCATCTTCTCCACATTTTCTGGATGTAACCTCGTACGCCGATTGCTGACAAGGTGAGCGGCGGCACTAAACACTCTTTCGGAGTACACACTTGTGGGAGGGCAACTTAGGTAGAATAAAGCCAGTTTGTGCAAGGGCCTCCAAATTGCCTCTTTTTCCTGCCAGTATAAGTATGGACTGTGTGACGTGCCTACTTGGATGCGGTCACTCATATAATCCTCCACCATTCTATCAATGTTGAGAGAATCATATGCAGTGACAGTAGACGACATGTCCGTAATCGTTGTCAGGTCCTTCAGTCCGGACCAGATGTCAGCATCAGCAGTCGCTCCAGACTGCCCTGCATCACCGCCAGCGGGTGGGCTCGGAATTCTGAGCCTTTTCCTCGCACCCCCAGTTGCGGGAGAATGTGAAGGAGGAGATGTTGACAGGTCGCGTTCCGCTTGACTTGACAATTTTGTCACCAGCAGGTCTTTCAACCCCAGCAGACTTGTGTCTGCCGGAAAGAGAGATCCAAGGTAGGCTTTAAATCTAGGATCGAGCACGGTGGCCAAAATGTAGTGCTCTGATTTCAACAGATTGACCACCCGTGAATCCTTGTTAAGCGAATTAAGGGCTCCATCCACAAGTCCCACATGCCTAGCGGAATCGCTCCGTGTTAGCTCCTCCTTCAATGTCTCCAGCTTCTTCTGCAAAAGCCTGATGAGGGGAATGACCTGACTCAGGCTGGCAGTGTCTGAACTGACTTCACGTGTGGCAAGTTCAAAGGGCATCAGAACCTTGCACAACGTTGAAATCATTCTCCACTGCGCTTGAGACAGGTGCATTCCACCTACTATATCGTGCTCAATTGTATAGGCTTGAATGGCCTTTTGCTGCTCCTCCAACCTCTGAAGCATATAGAGGGTTGAATTCCACCTCGTTACCACTTCTTGCTTCAGATGATGGCAGGGCAGGTTCAGTAGTTTTTGGTGGTGCTCCAGTCTTCTGTACGTGGTGCCTGTACGCCGAAAGTGTCCCGCAATTCTTCTGGCCACCGACAGCATCTCTTGCACGCCCCTGTCGTTTTTAAAAAAATTCTGCACCACCAAATTCAAGGTATGTGCAAAACATGGGACGTGCTGGAATTTGCCCATATTTAATGCACACACAATATTGCTGGCGTTGTCCGATGCCACAAATCCACAGGAGAGTCCAATTGGGGTAAGCCATTCCGCGATGATCTTCCTCAGTTGCCGTAAGAGGTTTTCAGCTGTGTGCGTATTCTGGAAAGCGGTGATACAAAACGTAGCCTGCCTAGGAAAGAGTTGGCGTTTGCGAGATGCTGCTACTGGTGCCGCCGCTGCTGTTCTTGCGGCGGGAGTCCATACATCTACCCAGTGGGCTGTCACAGTCATATAGTCCTGACCCTGCCCTGCTCCACTTGTCCACATGTCCGTGGTTAAGTGGACATTGGGTACAACTGCATTTTTTAGGACACTGGTGAGTCTTTTTCTGACGTCCGTGTACATTCTCGGTATCGCCTGCCTAGAGAAGTGGAACCTAGATGGTATTTGGTAACGGGGGCACACTGCCTCAATAAATTGTCTAGTTCCCTGTGAACTAACGGCGGATACCGGACGCACGTCTAACACCAACATAGTTGTCAAGGCCTCAGTTATCCGCTTTGCAGCAGGATGACTGCTGTGATATTTCATCTTCCTCGCAAAGGACTGTTGGACAGTCAATTGCTTACTGGAAGTAGTACAAGTGGGCTTACGACTTCCCCTCTGGGATGACCATCGACTCCCAGCAGCAACAACAGCAGCGCCAGCAGCAGTAGGCGTTACACGCAAGGATGCATCGGAGGAATCCCAGGCAGGAGAGGACTCGTCAGAATTGCCAGTGACATGGCCTGCAGGACTATTGGCATTCCTGGGGAAGGAGGAAATTGACACTGAGGGAGTTGGTGGGGTGGTTTGCGTGAGCTTGGTTACAAGAGGAAGGGATTTACTGGTCAGTGGACTGCTTCCGCTGTCGCCCAAAGTTTTTGAACTTGTCACTGACTTATTATGAATGCGCTGCAGGTGACGTATAAGGGAGGATGTTCCGAGGTGGTTAACGTCCTTACCCCTACTTATTACAGCTTGACAAAGGCAACACACGGCTTGACACCTGTTGTCCGCTTTTCTGTTGAAATACCTCCACACTGAAGAGCTGATTTTTTTGGTATTTTCACCAGGCATGTCAACGGCCATATTCCTCCCACGGACAACAGGTGTCTCCCCGGGTGCCTGACTTAAACAAACCACCTCACCATCAGAATCCTCCTGGTCAATTTCCTCCCCAGCGCCAGCAACACCCATATCCTCCTCATCCTGGTGTACTTCAACATCTTCATCTTCAATCTGACTATCAGGAACTGGACTGCGGGTGCTCCTTCCAGCACTTGCAGGGGGCGTGCAAATGGTGGAAGGCGCATGCTCTTCACGTCCAGTGTTGGGAAGGTCAGGCATCGCAACCGACACAATTGGACTCTCCTTGTGGATTTGGGATTTCGAAGAACGCACAGTTCTTTGCGGTGCTTTTGCCAGCTTGAGTCTTTTCAGTTTTCTAGCGAGAGGCTGAGTGCTTCCATCCTCATGTGAAGCTGAACCACTAGCCATGAACATAGGCCAGGGCCTCAGCCGTTCCTTGCCACTCCGTGTGGTAAATGGCATATTGGCAAGTTTACGCTTCTCCTCCGACAATTTTATTTTAGGTTTTGGAGTCCTTTTTTTACTGATATTTGGTGTTTTGGATTTGACATGCTCTGTACTATGACATTGGGCATCGGCCTTGGCAGACGACGTTGCTGGCATTTCATCGTCTCGGCCATGACTAGTGGCAGCAGCTTCAGCACGAGGTGGAAGTGGATCTTGATCTTTCCCTAATTTTGGAACCTCAACATTTTTGTTCTCCATATTTTAATAGGCACAACTAAAAGGCACCTCAGGTAAACAATGGAGATGGATACTAGTATACAATTATGGACTGCCTGCCGAGTGCAGACACAGAGGTAGCCACAGCCGTGAACTACCGTACTGTACTGTGTCTGCTGCTAATATAGACTGGTTGATAAAGAGATGTCTATGTAACTATGTATGTATAAAGAAGAAAGAAAAAAAAACCACGGTTAGGTGGTATACAATTATGGACGGACTGCCTGCCAAGTGCAGACACAGAGGTAGCCACAGCCGTGAACTACCATACTGTACTGTGTCTGCTGCTAATAATATAGACTGGTTGATAAAGAGATGTCGTAGTAGTATGTATGTATAAAGAAGAAAGAAAGAAAAACCACGGTTAGGTGGTATACAATTATGGACGGACTGCCTGCCGAGTGCAGACACAGAGGTAGCCACAGCCGTGAACTACCGTACTGTACTGTGTCTGCTGCTAATATAGACTGGTTGATAAAGAGATGTCTATGTAACTATGTATGTATAAAGAAGAAAGAAAAAAAAACCACGGTTAGGTGGTATACAATTATGGACGGACTGCCTGCCGAGTGCAGACACAGAGGTAGCCACAGCCGTGAACTACCGTACTGTACTGTGTCTGCTGCTAATATAGACTGGTTGATAAAGAGATGTCTATGTAACTATGTATGTATAAAGAAGAAAGAAAAAAAAACCACGGTTAGGTGGTATACAATTATGGACGGACTGCCTGCCGAGTGCAGACACAGAGGTAGCCACAGCCGTGAACTACCGTACTGTACTGTGTCTGCTGCTAATATAGACTGGTTGATAAAGAGATGTCTATGTAACTATGTATGTATAAAGAAGAAAGAAAAAAAAACCACGGTTAGGTGGTATACAATTATGGACGGACTGCCTGCCGAGTGCAGACACAGAGGTAGCCACAGCCGTGAACTACCGTACTGTACTGTGTCTGCTGCTAATATAGACTGGTTGATAAAGAGATGTCTATGTAACTATGTATGTATAAAGAAGAAAGAAAAAAAAACCACGGTTAGGTGGTATACAATTATGGACGGACTGCCTGCCGAGTGCAGACACAGAGGTAGCCAC
This sequence comes from Pseudophryne corroboree, assembly GCF_028390025.1. Lineage (NCBI taxonomy): Eukaryota > Metazoa > Chordata > Amphibia > Anura > Myobatrachidae > Pseudophryne > Pseudophryne corroboree. The sequence continues at coordinate 386,543,009 of NC_086444.1, read as the reverse complement.
AGCCGTGAACTACCGTACTGTACTGTGTCTGCTGCTAATATAGACTGGTTGATAAAGAGATGTCGTAGTAGTATGTATGTATAAAGAAGAAAAAAAAACCACGGTTAGGTGGTATACAATTATGGACGGACTGCCTGCCGAGTGCAGACACAGAGGTAGCCACAGCCATGAACTACCGTACTGTGTCTGCTGCGACTGGATGATAAATGATATAAAAAATATATATATATCACTACTGCAGCCGGACAGGTATATATTATATATTTATATATTATATAATGACGGACCTGCTGGACACTGTCTGTCAGCAGAATGAGTTTTATTTTTATAGAATAAAAAAAAAAAACAACACACAAGTGAAGTCACACGACGAGTGTTTAACTTTTTCAGGCAATCACAATATAAGTATACTACTAACTATACTGGTGGTCAGTGTGGTCAGGTCACTGGTCAGTCACACTGGCAGTGGCACTCCTGCAGCAAAAGTGTGCACTGTTTAATTTTAATATAATATTATGTACTCCTGGCTCCTGCTATAACCTATAACTGGCACTGCAGTGCTCCCCAGTCTCCCCCACAATTATAAGCTGTGTGAGCTGAGCAGTCAGACAGATATATAATATATATAGATGATGCAGCACACTGGGCTGAGCCTGAGCAGTGCACACAGATATGGTATGTGACTGAGTCACTGTGTGTATCGCTTTTTTCAGGCAGAGAACGGATATATTAAATAAACTGCACTGTCTGGTGGTCACTCACTATATAATATTATGTACTCCTGGCTCCTGCTATAACCTATAACTGGCACTGCAGTGCTCCCCAGTCTCCCCCACAATTATAAGCTGTGTGAGCTGAGCAGTCAGACAGATATATAATATATATAGATGATGCAGCACACTGGGCTGAGCCTGAGCAGTGCACACAGATATGGTATGTGACTGAGTCACTGTGTGTATTGCTTTTTTCAGGCAGAGAACGGATATATTAAATAAACTGCACTGTCTGGTGGTCACTCACTAGTAAACTCTCTGCACTCTCTACACTTCTACAGTACTCCTCCTAGTCCTAAGCTCCAGTAAATCTCTCTCTCTTATAATCTAAATGGAGAGGACGCCAGCCACGTCCTCTCCCTATCAATCTCAATGCACGTGTGAAAATGGCGGCGACGCGCGGCTCCTTATATAGAATCCGAGTCTCGCGAGAATCCGACAGCGTCATGATGACGTTCGGGCGCGCTCGGGTTAACCGAGCAAGGCGGGAGGATCCGAGTCTGCTCGGACCCGTGAAAAAAACCATGAAGTTCGGGCGGGTTCGGATTCAGAGAAACCGAACCCGCTCATCTCTACCAAAATCCCCGAAGGAAACGTGCAAAATTTTGTGGGCTAACTCGTAGAATGAGGCAAATAATTCCCAGAAAAGTTTTTTTTACTCATTACTACTGTAGTTCCCATTAATAGACAGTAAATTGTATGCTTGGTGTTGATAGGTTTCCTTTTTACATGGGTAACTTATTTGGTGACAGTTTGTTGAATTTCATTATCACAAGGTTGATGTTAAAACATTTTCTTCTCAAGTGCTCTTCCTTTTCTTGTACTATGAATGATTAAAGTCAATGTATATACATTTATTGGCATGGTAAGAATCTTCTATGCAAGATCTCCTTGAGAGACAAGTTTGTACAATTTTATATCTGAACACCAACTTAATAAAATTATGATTTTTTTGCTTTTGAATGGGCAAAGCAAATAACCAATGAGTTAGAACTGAACCCTCTTTATCAAAAGTTTCTTCATAATTTTAATTCTTGATTAAACCACGGGCCCCCATGTGATCAAGGACCACTCAATATGTGTCCCCCCTGTGGTCAGTATCGCAGTACGAACTTAAATATATTCTCAGACGTACTTTGTTTTTATCACTCCTAGGACAATGCATATTGGTGTGAAAATCCACAAATGTCTAAATTAAAGAAGTTATACAATTTGATGAGAGGGATGCTAAAAATCCAAAGGTCTCTGCCTCATCTAAACTGTAAACTTGGGCTATTTGATGTTTTTTCAGTGCCACTTTTATAAAAGCAATTCATCATCCCTCAAAAAGTACTCGACAGTCAATATTATAAATTTGATATTGTACTGTTGTCGGAGCCCCTGATTATACAGATCCAGCCAAGATTGGTTAACAGAGGTAGCATGCAGTGTCTAGGTTTTGAACAGGGTAATATGTATACAGTGCTGACAGTGTGACAAAGTGGTAAGTGGTGGCACCACCATATCTGTAAAGCTCAGTGACAGATAGGGTGCTCGTGGGCAGAGTCTACTCCTATGGAGGATAAAGGAAAAATGCAGAATGTGCATTGGGTCAGAATACAAGCATGCCGGTAAGGTGCACCTCCATTACTATATGAAGGAACCCTGAGAACTAAGGAGACAGCAAGAGCGCACTACTCCAATTAATTTCATGTATTTGCATATTATTAAACAGTAATACTACTACTAGAAAATTAATTAAAAAAACTGTTGCCCAAAACATGGCAAAATATCTCCCAAGCACAGTAGCTGTTTGTGGCATATCATATCATATCATGCTCCATGCTCACTTTTACCCCATCTATGTCAGCTCTATATGTCTGCCCCTCCCCTTCAGAATGTGAGCTCTCATGAGCAGGGCCCTCTCCCCTCATGTGCTTTTGACTTGGACTATCTTCTACTCTATGCTCCCTACAACGACACCTATCCCTCGGTTTCTGCCACCCATATGCTTATTTCAGTTTCATGTCCCCTGACGCAGCTATGTTTATATACCATGTACTTGTCCTACATTGTCTTGTACTGTTAGTTGCTGTTTTCTTGTGTTGCTCATTTGTTTATGTACTTTGTTAGGCATGACTGAACCTTTGTGGCGCCATCGGAATTAATTTCTAATAATAATAACTGTGTCCCAGTAGATATACAAGGGGTCAAACTGAGCAAAGAGAATATTTTTTTATATATATTCTCTTTTAATAAACACTGCTGAATACAAAGTAAAATAAGTAGCATTAATTAGCACCAAAGAGAATATTTTTACCAATTTATACATTATATGTACTTAAATGTACAAATTAACCCTTCTTGACTTTATGCCTTGCAACCCAATATTGCCAGTAACTAAAATGTTGAACTTTCACTAAAACCGTTCCAAAGAATCGCAAATACGAAAAAACTGATTTCTTATTCTTTATCACAAATTATTATTATTATTTTGCCAAAAGGTCATAGCTTCCCAGACACCTAACGTTAAATACAAGCAAAGAAGGAAATACCTCATTTCCCACAGACTAGTACATATAAACTTAGACACAATAGGGTCAAGCTGGTGCCTCTTGCAGTGTTATCCTATCAAATCCAGTCTAGTGGATTGTTTTTTTAGTCTTAACTATTCTGTTACAACAGCTGAAAGGACCAAATATATAGAGCAGCTGTAGAATTTCTAGAACAAGTACTTCATTGTAAAGATATTCAGTAAACCCCTATGAAGAGTACAACATTTTTCAAATCTCTTGAGAGGATGCAAAGTCTCCAAAGTCCCCCTCTTCTTCTAATTAACTAAATATTTTATGACTTGAGTCTTAAAAATAGTTAGTATTTTGTGGTTGTTAGAGAAAAACTACTCATTGATATGTTTCAGGATTAAATAGCTTTAATTGACGTTTACTTCTTGTAGCTATATTTTTAATATGCACAGTTACATGCATCTGATGTTTGTTACTAAAGACAGTATTGTATGGTTGTCTAGGGAAATACGTGAAAGAGTGTAATATTATATATAATTAACATTATGAGTGCTTTGTAATCAGTGAGCTTTATGGTTTAATCACAGCTGGAATTGCGGCACCAGAAAAGTGCAAGATCAGTGATGACATCATCAGAGTAAACACTTAATTACTTTACTAATAATAGTGGCTCATCCGGTGACGAATACCCCCCCCCCCCTCCTCCCCATAACACATCCCTCCTGCCTACAGCTGTCAGACAGGTTCTTGCAGCAGAGCGCGGGTGTGCATCATGCGGAACATCAGGGCAGGGAGAGAGTGCTCTTCTGTTACAGACAGCCACACAGCTGTAGGCAGGAGGGTAATGTTACTGGGGCGGGGTTTGCAGTGACTGACAATAATTGCTGGTCCATCTTCTATAAGGGGATGTCTATGAAACCAGATAAAGTGGGGAAGTTGCCTATAGCAACAAGTAAACTTCTAATAATTATTTTTCTACCACAGTCTAGAATATGACAGATATGGGCTAGATGCATCATTACTTGGAGAGTGATAAAATGGAAAGAGAAAAAGTGTCAGTCAACCAGCTCCTGTCATTTTTCAAACACAGACTGTAGCAGTTAGGAGCTGATTGGCTGGCACTTTTTCTCTCTCTATTTTATCACTCTCCAAGCAATGACGCAGCTGAATAGTTGCTATGAGCAACTTCTCCACTTTATCTTTTTTTAAGGTTTCATACGTTTCTCCCTTAATGTTTAATTCACTCTCTGTCTTATTAGGTTGTTATTTATATATTTGTACTGTATTTTTGTGTTAGTTGTCATCTGTAATCGTATTTTTAACATACTTTTATCATCACCTGATTGGTACTGTAAATATTCAATTTTGAATGTCCTGCTACCAATCAAATTATAGTCATGTAGCGACAAAATTCAGAGATAAATGTTCCCATCTTGATGCAGGCTGCGACTTGTCATTTGTGTGATTGTGTTAGTTGCATGTGAAAGGGGCATTATCACAATGCAGAGAAGGGAATAGATGCAGGACCACAGAATCAGCTAGTGGAAGGAGTTGGGTATCCCAGCAAATAAGAAAAGTGATGTAAGGCACCTATCAGACTGATGAAGGAATATTGTGATGTCAAACAAATTTCTATATAAAACAAAGTTCTGTAGCTAAATGTAATAGCCTGAGTACCGGAGGTGTGAGAATTTTGTGTGAGTCTGCCTGTGTTTTTAAAGCAGCAATCATTTACTGGTTTCGCATTGTAAATGATTGCTGCTTTTAAAAAAATGGGAAGACTCGCACAAAATTCCTGCACCTCTGGAATTTTAATGCTATTACATTTAGCCATATAAATACAAAGAGTTTGTTTTACTTTTTAATCTTTTAGGGCAGGATGTATTAAGATACATCGCCACCCCTCGCCGCTAACATATGCGGTCAATATCACAATGCGGTGACAGAGGCCCCCCGCGATACCTGTGAGGTGGTCTGCGGGGGGTCTCCGTCATCTCCCTCGGCTCTCCAGACTCCTCCAACACTGGGAAGCAGCAGCAGGCTGCCCCCGGCGCCTCCTCCTCCCCCCTGCAGCCGGAAGGACCTCCGGCTGCATTGTCAGGGGGAGGAGGAGATTACCTTCCGGGTCCAGAGCTGCCTGGAGGAAGGTAAGCCGGGGGGGAGGCGTCTGTGGTGGGGGCAGCGGGTTGCGGCGGTCGGTGATAAGAAACCCAGAGGCTTCTATAGGGTATCGCCATCCAGAGATGGCGATACCCTGGACGGCGAAAAACCGGTGGTAGGGTCTTGGTACATTTGAAAATGCGGTAAAACCCCTGCGGTAAAACCCCCATTTTAAGGGGTTTTACCGCACTTTTCCTTAATTACATCCCGCCCTTAGCGATTAAGTGCCAATCCACTTCTTTTTATGGCAAGAGAATAGAGGTGAGATGGAGAGACTGAAGGATGACAATCTTAACAGCATTGTAGGACCAGGTCAAAGCAATGCAGTGCTGCCCCTACCCATCTATTCAAGGGAATAAATAAATAAAAATCATAATTTATCACTCCTGCGGTCCAGCACCATCTCTCCACATGCTTCCATACAGAGAATGGCTATCAGCACTCTGGTTGGTGGATAGCTCCAGCCATCCTTCAATCAGCATGCTGGCAGCCATTCACTGTCTGGCAGCAGACTGGGAGGAAGGTAGCAGGTAGGAAATGCTGCCAAGCTCCTCTTGTGTGTACTTTACAATCAGAGTGGCCAGGCAGTATTCTCTACTCACATCCCAAGCTCTGGAGACACCAGCCCAGAGGTCTATGCACCCAGGCCCAGCCTGCCCCTGCTCAAATGTAACTAGAATTGTGGGGCCCTGGGCAGCTGCCCAGTATGTCCATATGTTAAGATGGTCCTGTATTGAAGCTCACAAGATGTCACACTATGTCAAGACATCAGAATACTGCATACTAAGCAGTGGAAGATTACTGAGTTAGAATGGGGTAAAGTACAACATGCCCTTCTTTCCCATCTGAAAGGCCCAGAGTCTGTGACTTCATGCATCATGCCTTTGTTTGGTCATGGAATGCATCAGTGACTTTTACTATCCTTATTATCTACAGGACAGGATACATTATATATATTACCTTTCTATTGTTTCTCATACATTTCCAAAGCATGGAACTTTTACTCTATAAATCAAATGTTGCATTTTTTTAAATGTTGCTACTTGTATATATATATATATATATATATATGAGATGAGCGGGTTCGGTTCGTTGAGATCCGAACCCCCCCGAACTTCACGTGTTTTTCACGGGTCCGAGGCAGCCTAGGATCTTCCCGCCTTGCTCGGTTAACCTGAACGAGGCCGAATGTCATCATCCCGCTGTCGGATTCTCGCGAGATTCGTATTCTATATAAAGAGCCGTGCGTCGCCGCCATTTTCACTCGTGCATTGGAGATTGAACGGAGAGGACGTGGCTACGTTCTCTCCCTGAAAAGCTCCATATCTGTGCTCAGTGTGCTGCAAATATCTGTGCTCAGTGTGCTGCGAATATCTGTGCTCAGTGTGCTGCGAATATCTACGTTCTCTGCCTGAAAACGCTCCATATCTGTGCTCAGTGTGCTGCAAATATCTACATTCCCTGCCTGAAAAGCTCCATATCTGTGCTCAGTGTGCTGAAAATATCTGATCAATGTGCTGCATTGTGGGGACCACCAGTATATAATTATAGTACAGTACAGTAGGCCATTGATGTATCTTGCAGCTCCATGTCAGACTCAGTTCTAGACAGTATCCTGATCATCAGTGCTCAATATCTGCTGCATTGTTGTGTGACCAGTATATATATATATTATATATAGTAGTACAGTGCAGCATTTTGGTGACTACCAGTATAGTAGTACAGTACAGTAGGCCATTGCTGTATCTTGCAGCTCCGTGTCACTTCAAGTATCCATATCTGTGCTGCAGGGGTGTATCTTCCTATTGGCCAGGATGGCACTTGCCAGGGGCGCCAGCCAAGGGGGGCGCCGCCCGGCAGTGCAACCCGCGCCAAGGGGTAGAATGACATAGAAGTTGTCACCGAGTGCATCCCTTTGCAGTGCTCATACACTGCCGGACTCTCAAAAGAATTTGCACTCTGACACTCTCTGTGACTACAGTCCCAATGATTGTGAATGTAGCCAGGGAGAGGGGCACTTCCAGGTATGGGGATGGGCGAGGCACTTCCTCTTCCTCATCCGCTTCCCTTCTCAATGGTCCCATGCGGTCTGTCACCAGGTGGTCTTCAGTTTGCTGGCGGCCGGGCTCCTGACGACCAGCATACCGTCGCCGGAATCCCGACCGCCATCATACCGACAGCGTTTCTCCCTCTTGGGGGTCCACGACCCCCCTGGAGGGAGAATAGATAGCGTGGTACGCTTGCAATGGGCTCATTTGCGCTTGCCCAGCTGTCGGTATGCCGGCAGTTGGGATTCCGGTGCCGGTATGCTGGCCGCCGGGAGCCCGACCACCGGCATAACGTACTACACTCCTGTCACCAAACAGCAGGCACTACAATCAGCACCAGTCAGCAGTGCAGCATGAGCATACCTGTACATTTTCTGCGGTACCGTAGCTGCACTGCATGGTCTATCCTGGCAGTCTGGATCACAGGTTACAAAGAGCTCTGTATGGAGAGGTATCTAGACCAGTGACTGCCTGTCCAGCTGTGTTGAGACTAGAAGTCCCAGCACACCGTGTCAACTGGATTTGCTGGTACATGTAGTGCCATCACACCTAGAGAGGGGTTTTTAACTGTATGTATGTGTGCATATATCCCCTCGGTGTCCCTGTCTGCACCCTCCTTGTAATTCCCCCTCAGTATCCCTGCCCGCACCATCCCTGTAACTGCCCCCTCAGTGACCCTGTCCATACACTCCTGTAATTCCCTCTCAGTGTCCCTGGCCACGCTCTTCCCATAAATCCCCCTCAGTATCCCTGCCTGCACCCTCCCCGTAATTCCCCCTCGGTGTCCCTACCCGCACCCTAACCATAATTCCCCCTCAGTGTCTCTGCCTGCACAGCCCGCGAAATTCCCCCTCAGTGTCCCTGCCTGCACCCTCCCCATAATGCCATCTTGGTGTCCCTGCCCGCACCCTCCTCGTCATTCCTCCTCAGTGTCCCTGCCTGCATCCTCCCTATAATTCTCCCTCAGTGTTCCTGACCTCAGCCTCACTGTGACTCCCCCCTCAGTGTCCCTGCCTGCACACTTCTGTAATTCACTCTCAGTGTCCCTTCCCGCACCCTCCCTGTAATTGCCCCTTAGTGTCCTTGACCTCAGCCTCCCTGTAGCCCCTCCCTCTCATTTTCACTACCCAAACCCTCCCTGTAAATCCCCATTAGTGTCCCTGACCTCAGCCTCCCTGTGACTCCCCCCTCAGTGTCCCTGCCCACACCCTCCTGTAATTCAACCTCAGTGTCCCTGGCCGTATCCTCCCCGTAATTCCCCCTCAGTGTCCCTGCCCGCACACTCCTGTAATTCCCCCTCAGCGTCCCTGCCCACACCCTTCCTGTTATTCCCCCTCAGCGTCCCTGCCCACACCCTCCCTGTAATTGCCCCTCAGTGTCCCTGACCTCAGCCTCCCTGTAAGCCCTCCACCTCATTGTTCCTAACCGCATCCTCCCTGTAATTCTCCCTCAGTGTCCCTGACCTCAGCCTATCTGTAACTCCCCCCTTTGGGTGGAGGAGGTGGGGGGCGCCAGTTACTTACTTTGCCAGGGGCGCTCAGACCCCTAGATACACCCCTGCTGTGCTGCATTGTTTGTGAGCAGTATAGTAGTACAGTGCAGCATTTTGGGGACCACCAGTATATATATATAGTAGTACAGTACAGTAGGCCATTGCTGTATTTTGCAGCTCCGTGTCACTTCAAGTATTCATATCTGTGCTGCATTGTTTGTGAGCAGTATAGTAGTACAGTGCAGCATTTTGGGGACCATTAGTATATATATAGTAGTACAGTACAGTAGGCCATTGCTGTATCTTGCAGCTCCGTGTCACTTCAAGCATCCATATATGTGCTGCATTGTTGTGAGCAGTATATAGTAGTACAGTGCAGCATTTTGGTGACCACCAGTATATATAGTAGTACAGTACAGTAGGCCATTGCTGTATCTTGCTGCTCTGTGTCACTTCTATTATCCTTATCTTAATATTTGTGCTCAGTGTCAGTGCTGCATTGTGGTGACCAGTATACTACAGTACAATAGTCCAGCGCTGTTCTCGCTGCTCAGTGTCAGTTCTCCGTAGTATCATCAGTGCTCAGTAAAATCAGTGCTCAGTAAAATCAGTGCTCAATATAATCAGTGCTCAGTATAATCAGTGATCAGTATAATCAGTGATCAGTATAATCAGTTCTAAGTATAATCAGTGTGCTGTTAGACGTGTGCCCATTTTCCGCCATTAGTGCATTGGGATTTAGACAATTGATGAAGTTATTGTGTCCCCGGTACAAAATCCCATCTAGATTCCACTTCACTAGGCAGGCGATAGCGAGATCTTACCAATTAATATCAGTGATTTATAATGAATTATTAATTACAGTGATCTTGCCAAATGATTCCAGTGATTTTGTCATTTTCTTCCAGTGATTTGGAACAATAATACCATTGATTAGAACGAATAATTCCAGTGATTTTGTCATTTTCTTCCAGTGATTTGAAACAAGAATACCATTGATTAGAACGAATAATTCCAGTGATTTTGTCATTTTCTTCCAGTGATTTGGACCAATAATACCATTGATTAGAACTAATAATTCCTGTGATATTGAGGTGTTTGTGTCGCTTAGCTTAGCCGTCCAGCGACCACAGTGCACCTCTTTTTCTCTTTTCTTTGCATCATGTGCTGTTTGGGGCCAATTTTTTTAAATCTGCCATCCTGTCTGCCACTGCAGTGCCACTCCTAGATGGGCCAGGTGTTTGTGCCACCCTCTTGGGTCAATTAGCTTAGTCATCCAGCAACCTCGGTGCAAATTTTAGGACTAAAAATAATATTGTGAGGTGTGAGGTGTTCAGAATAGACTGGAAATGAGTGGATATTATGGCTATTGGGGTTAATAATACTATAGGATCGAAATTACACCCAAATTCTATGAGTTAAGCTATTTTTGAGGGTTTTTTTTAAAAAAAACACCCAAATCCAAAACACACCTGAATCCGCAAAAAAAATTTCAGGGAGGTTTTGCCAAAACGCATCCGAACCCAAAACACGGCCGCGGAACCGAATCCAAAACCAAAACACAAAGCCCGAAAGACTTCCGGTGCACATCTCTAATATATATATATATATATATATGTATATATATATATATATATATGTATAGATACACAACAAGCGTGGCACTCCAAGTGACTTGGTCAATAAAGGCTCTTAGACAGGCAGGTAATGCAAATACTATTTGCATTACCTGCCTGTCTAAGAGCCTTTATTGGCCAAGTCACTTGGAGTGCCACGCTTGTTGTGTATCTATTTCAAGAAATTACGGAGGCACCCAGTGCAGCAATCAGACTACAGGAGAGCCGGATCCATGGGACGATATATATGTATATATATATATATATATATATATATATATATATATCAGGGACGTGCAGTGAGCTAAATGGCTTAGGAGCCACTGGCTAGCACCAGAGCCAGATTTATATGCAATATATGAGCCAAAGGGTCCATCTAGGCATTATAAACAGGTGCAGCAGTATAAACTCTTAGAAATTCGGTTAGTGTTAATCAGAGAAGTGCGGAGAAGATAAGCAGGTGAGGCAGCCATAGACTTTTCACTCCAAAGTTTTGGCTAAAAAAATTATTAGAATAATGCAAAGAAGATATTTCAAACAAATTCTTTGTATTATCCATATACTTTATACAGTCAAAACATTGGCACAAACGTTAGTATGGCAGGAAAGGCTCTGCCTCACCCCACCGCATGTCACTGATATATATATATATATATATATATACACACAGTCAAGTCACATAATTATGACCCCCAGCACCTCCAACGGAGAATTTAATAATTTAATAATTAATTTTATACTACACAAATGCGAAGGCCCTTACTAACTCACTCACTGACTATCACTAGCTTTCTTACTTCCCAATTTGTTAACCACTTGCCTGGCATGGTCGCATCTGCAAGTGCTTTATCTGACCTGGTCACACAGGATAAGACCAGTCAGATAAACAGTGTTAGCAGCGGCAAGGAAGATAAACTTCCCTCCACTGCTACTGTCAGAGGGACTGGAAGGCCCCTCTGCATCCCTGCACTCTCCCCTACTGATTGCTGTGCTGCCGATCACTGCTGATCGGTCAGCACGGCAGGATCCCCCCCCCCTCCCTCCAGTGGTTGCAGACAATGGCAGCCGCTGGGGAGTGTGAATGAACCCCCCAGAGCCTCCTCCCCTGTGTACCTGGAGGCTATCACGGCTTTAAAAATAAAAGCCACTCTGGTCGCAATGTTTCCGATGTTCTGATGGTCGCAATGTTCCTGATCGATGTTTTGATGTTGGGGGGGGGGGGGGCATTTAAAAAATATATATATTTTAATTACATTTTTTTGTAACTAAATCATTTTGGATAGGGTTAAATTCATGTTCTTCACCTAATTCACTCATAAAAAAACCCGACAATTTTGGAGTGGTGTTTGGGGGAAAAAATTATCTATTAAGTAGTTAAGAAGATGAAATTTAACATAGGTATTCTGCTGGTAGGAAATATGAAAACTACGTAATTATCATTTTAATAGACCTTCCCTAAGGGGTTAACATAATGACGTTGTTACCGATGAGTGGCTTGCGTTGCATGAACGATAACGCCCAAATGGACAATTGGATCAAAATTTGGATTGCACGTGCAGTGTGTAGAATTTAATAAACTCCAAATACTGTATAGTCCTATCACCTTTTACCGTATCTGCTACAGGTGCTTCTCGGGTAACACCAAGAACCATGGATTAATATTTACTTACAGTAAGACATCTCAAATTTACATCTCTATAGATTTACCAAATTTTGAACACTCCTTTATATTTACAGCTATGAAAATCAGAAACTCCAGTGCGAAGAACGGGCAGAACAGCTAATATATATATATATATATATAAATATATATAGATGTATATATATATAGAGATATATATATACATTATATGGACAAAAGTATTCGGACGCCTGATCGTAACACCAACAGGGACTGTAATGTCATTGTATTACAATACATATACTTTAATATGGAGTTGGCCCCCGGTTGCAGCTATAACAGCTTCCACTCTTCTTAGAAGGCTTTCCACAAAATCTTGGAGTGTTTCTGTGGGAATTTGTGCCCATTTATTTTGTAGAGCATTTATGAGGTCAGGCACTGATGTTGGTTGTGAATGCCAGGCTCACAATCTCTGCTCCAGTTCATTCCAAAGGTGCTCGATGGGGTAGAGGTCAGGACTCTGTACAGGCCAGTCAAGTTCTACCATACCTAACTCATCAGATGTATTTATAGTTCTTGCTTTGTGTACTGGGGCACAGTCATGTTGGAATAGAAAAGGGCCTTCCCCAAACAGTTACCGCAAAGTTGGAATCATATAGATGTTTCCTCTCTCATCTAGCCTCCCATTAAACAGCCCTTCTAGTCACTCCATGCTGTGACTATTATGCGTCCTATTCGCATAGCCTTTTCTGGTTTTTTTATTGAATGGGCAGTTTTATGTGAATAAATGTTTGCCAATGGGACGCTCTGTTACCTGTGCCTATTTTGAGTTTAGTTCACATTTATATTGCTGCATTCAGGTTGGCATGTGTCATGCTGGATATCCCATTATTTCAATATTTTTCTCTTTGTTCTTCAGTCATCATTGTCAGCACAGATTGCATCAGGAGGAAAGCTGCTGCAATAGATAGACCTCATAAGAAGCTTCTTCCTCTCTACATAGTACATAATGAGCATGAATATGGTGTTAGTGTTCTTGGTCTATGTCAGCCAATCCCTTCTTTCCCCTGTTACATCAAGACACATATTTGTATACATACAGACCTGGGCTGCTATCAGCGTGGAAGTGACCAGACTCAAGTGCGGAACAGGACAGAGAGCAGGGCCTGCAACTTTCTCTACATTATGGAAATTATGTTAATTTAATTGTAACTGGAATCCTCTGATCCATCACAGGTTCATTTGATTTACTAATGAATCTTAGCCTTCATTGTGGCTGACCGCAAAGTTAATTGACCTAAGCCGCATAGTTAATACAGGTCAATCTTGTGGTTTAGCTCAATTAACTTTGCTCTCAGCCACAAAACGCCGGTTTTATCATAGAGCGCAGTCATAACATCGATCTCTGTATGAAGCCCAGAGCTACTCTGGTGCTCTAAGGTGATTGGCTCAGGAGTTTCCCATTGACAGGAGTCACCCGTGTTTCGGTCACTCATGCAGGACAGCATATGGAAGCACATGTTGCTACTAAGTCTGTACTGGATCGGGTTAGCAGCTTTTAATTTTTTTACCCACTGGGATGTGTACATGGAATGAAGAGGACGTGACCTGCACTGGAATAGGTGAGTAATTAATTAATTTATTTTTTTACAAGTAGCATGGATTACTACTAGAGAAGAGGATGAGAAGGGCAACAGGGGATGTAGGTATATGTGATTGTGAATGAATGCTTTATTAAAGTTGTACTTTCACAGTGTGCATGTACCGTGTTTATTGTAATATTTATTTTACAGGTGGAACTTCAGCTGGCATGCTAGTACTTATGGTCCTCCAAGTACCAGCATGCGGGGGGAGGCTTGCTGGGACCAGTGGTTCCACCTGTAAAAGACAGTACCTGTATATATTTTTATCACTTCTTGTATTATCAACTCGGCATTCCCATCCCAGGAATGCTGGGAATAGCTCTGGCCTTCAGCCAGACCCTTGGGTGCCCTGGAGGGAGGGACCTATTTATTGTGAGGGTCCCCACTTCCCAGAGTGCTCCAGCCAGGGCTGACTAGTTGGGGAGTGATGCTGCCGCTATTGGAGCCAAGGGCCGGTTCCAAACATACAAGGAGCCCTTACATTCCCCCCCCCCCCCCCCGTATTTTTGGAGCCAAGGCTGGTCCAAGAGCCCGTTGCTGGTTGGTAATATACAGAAGGACCTTTCTCATTTTCCCCCTGTATTTTGCAACCAGAAACAGCTCAAAGAACCCAGAGTTGATTATGCTTTGGGGAGGGGCATGTCTTATTTTTAACTGTTTGTAAACTTTACCTGACAGAAGCATGCACAGATCTCACTGATCTGTGCATGCTTCTGTCAATCTCACCAGCCAAAAGCTGGTCTATTTTTTTTGCAACTTCTGGTAATGTATTAGGTGCGCTTTGTAAGCTCGCATTCTTTTACATTGCCAGAGTTGTATGTGTGCAATGGCAAAACATATGGATTCGAGTTTTGCCATTGCAAGTTTTTGTGATTGCAGGAAACATGCGAGTTTGCATGTTCCCACACCCAATTAAATTTGTGAGTTCGGAAAAATGAGCAACTTTATCGCTAAACTCGCACATTTGCCAAACTTGGAACCTATTATATTTACCCCCATATGTCAACTATGTAGGTAGATTTTGCAAACTTGACATCATTTACAATCATAATTGGTAAAAGGAACAATAATATGCCAGCTCCATCAGTCCAGGGCCACACAAACCTGATGGCAGCCCTGACACAGACTCGGGCATACTGCTTTTAACTGTGCATGCACATTACTGAAAAGTGCACTTTGCACCAGGGATGTATATAGAAGTCGGAGCGCCCCTGGCAAAGTAAGGGACTGGCGCCCCCCCTCATATTTAAAATGGGGAATAGTACCCACAATTCAAATTACACCACATGGTAGTGCCCCTTACTCACATTACACCGCACAATAGGGTCCGTCATTCATGTTATGCCACACAGTAGTACCCCATATACACATTACTCCACACAGTAGTACCCCTTATACAAGTTAAGCCAAACAGTAGTACCCCTTATGCACATTACTCCACACAGTAGTGCCCCTTATACAGGTTACGCCACACAGTAGTACCCTTTATACACATTACGCCATACAGTAGTACCCCTTATACAGGTTACGCCACACAGTAGTACCCCTTAAACATGTTATGCCACACAGTAGTACCCCTTATACATGCTACGCCACATGTGTGTGTGTGTGTGTGTGTGTGTGTGTGTGTGTGTGTATACAGTATATATATACATATATATATACTAGAGAACAGTCCAGCACTCTCATCATGAAGAACATCTGCGGGGTGCACTACACAAAAAATCCCCAAAGTCCTGAGTGATCTTTGTTATTTAGTCCAAGAATAGGCACTCTCCAATATTCAATATGCTTAAGGTATATTTAATCCAATACTCACAGAGAAAAATTGCAAAGCATACATAGATGCGTGGCAGGCAGGTCAGCAACGTTTCGGTCCGACAGGACCTTTGTCAAGCATTTCAACATTTCTATGCCCATAACAAACAAACAGTAAGCAGAGCTGATCGCAGCGGAAGTACATATCTGTCACCGGCTACTCCTTATATACCCTTGTGCCGTCCATATTACCTCGATCCCGGCGTGCGTTCCAGCAATCTCGTGGAACGCAACCGGAAGGGCCCGATATTTCCGGTTCCGGTCATACGCTATGAGCATGTCTGCGCCGGCGTGGAACGCACGCCACAGCATCCACAATACCCATTACGTCATCCAAGTGTATATATCAATATTTTAGTAATTATAGAGCACACTCACAATATATAACACCTGTATATCGGTTCACCTTATATTTAAGTGATCTAAATAGTTTTACAACAATATTCTCAGGCACCCTATTTATGTTTAAACAGCGCCACCTATGGCCCCAAGTATATTAGACCCACATTCAGCATTCAGGTATTAAGGAGTAAGCCAGTGAGACTCAGCATATTCCAATTTTCAAAAACCAACATATAAAGACAAACACACAAACAACACTTAATAAAAATGAGTGTGGTGGAGCATATATATACTACTAAAACACCAGTATAGGACAAAAAATTTTCTTCAAAGGACTATGGTACCGATAGAGCTCTAGGGTCCATTGACATGACAAACACAAAAATTTTTATATCAAGAAATTCTTTAAATTTAATTGCTCATTCAGGCCCCTCGGGGCAATCGTGTCCAGCCGAAATATCCATTCAGATTCACGCTTATGTAGATCCAGAATCCTGTTGCCCCCACGCATCGACGGCGGAATCCAATCAATTATGCGACACCGGAGCATTGGAATCTGATGACCAGCCTCCACCCAGTGTCTTGCCACCGGTTTGTCAGACTGGCCAGTCTCAAGTGCTTGTCTGATAGAATACCGGTGGTTGGCCATCCGTTCTCTAAATCGGCGTTGCGTCAAGCCGACATATACCAACCCACAAGGGCATATAATCAGATAAATAACATGGTCCATAAGACAGTGGAGACGATGTTTAATATGTATAGACACCCCAGTGTGTGGGTGAGGAAACGATGCACCCGGAATTATAGACCTACACGTTGTACAGTCAGAGCATTTGAAACATCCCTTACGGGATGACCGCAGCCACATATCACCTTTTCCCTTCTCCGGGATCAATAGAGGGTGCATTAGAAGCTGCTTTAGATTGGCTCCACGGCGATATGCTATTAGTGGTTGTTGCCTCAGATTCCGTCCAAATTTTTGATCTGAAGTAATAATTCTCCAGTTTCTCCTAAAGGCGCGTTTGACACTACCAGCCCTCTCAACATATTTGCTGGTATAAATCATTCTATTCTTCAAGCTGACCTCTGCCAACACTGCAGGTTGCCACATTTTAGCTCGTGCCTTAGCCAGGCATCCTTCAATCATAGGATGGGCATAACCACGTTCTTTGAACCGCATTTTCATATCATTAATCTGTAACTCTGCTACTGTCTCGTCGGTATTGGTCCGCAATATGCGCATAAATTGAGAAATAGGTAAACTTGCCTTTAGGCTTGGTGCATGGTGGCTAGTCGCATACAGGAGACTATTTCTGTCAGTTTCCTTTCTAAAAAGTGTAGTGCATAGAACATTAGCGTCTTTATAGACTATTACATCCAAAAAATCAATCCTCTCCTCATCAATCTTAGCTGAAAATTTTACTGGTGTGTTTAAATCATTCAAGGAAGTCACCATCTGCCAGAACTCATCCACAGTCCCACACCATAACAAAAAAATGTAATCAATAAATCTATAAAGACATTTAATCTTGTCACCAAATACAGGTAGTATATATGTACTTTCAAACTCATGCATATAAATATTAGCATAAGCAGGTGCCAGGTTCGACCCGATCACGGTCCCTGACACCTGCTTATAGAATTTTCCACCATATATAAAGTGATTATCATGCAATACCAGTACCAATAAACTGACAATAAATTATATAGGAGGTCCCACATGTCCAAATGAAGATAACGCCTCACGTACTGCTCTCACACCATCATCATGGGAAATGATGGTGTACAACGAGACAACATCGAGAGTGACCAAGTGGATATCATTTAGATTAGAGATAACATTGTGTCTCAATTTCAATAAAAAATCCCCCGTGTCTTTCAAATAAGTAGGAATCTTTACGACCACGGGTTGTAGGAATTTATCCACAAATTTGGAAACTGGTTGCAGTACCGAATCCTGGGCCGATATAATCGGGCGACCCGGTGGGTCAATTTAGGTCTTATGTACCTTTGGAAGTGTGTATAGATATGGACACTTGGGATACTCAACTGTGAGGAATTCTGCTACATGGGTATCAATCCAACAATTCTGAAGACCAAATGCTATACAAGAATCAACCTTACCCTTAATTTTATTCATAGGGTTAGTATGACATAATTCATACACCGAACTGTCCGACAATTGACGCTTAATTTCTCTGTCGTATGATGACCAATTTTGTAGGACTATAGCCCCACCCTTATCGGCTGGACGTATAATCAAATTTTCATTATCTCTCAATGATTTCAAAGCATCACGTTCACCTCTAGATAGATTGTCAAAGCTAGATGATTTAGTACCCGCTTTGATCTCAGATTCCATGACCCTAGTAAAAGCTTTTATATTAGGGTTCATGGAAGGAGGGTCAAATAAGCTTGGTTTTTTAAGATCAGTGGCACAAACTGATTGTTCCTTATCACCAAAGAACTCTCTAAGGCGGAGCTTACGTCCAAATTTAAATTGATCAACGCAGAATTCAAAGTCATTGTGTTTCACAGTAGGAACGAAGCTCAACCCTTTAGATAACAACGATATCTCATCAGGTGTAAGGTTATGATCAGATAGATTAAATATCAAATTCATTTCCTCCTCCTTCGACCTCTTCTCCCTGTACCCGCCCCTCCTCGTGTGCGGCCGTCTACTCTTACAGGGTGTAGATAATCTCCCTTTCCACCTCTTTGGTCTAAAAAAACACTTGGTGGGAGGGTTTCAGATTGCTCGGTATCAGAGGCAGTAGCCGATGAGTTGGTATCAACCGTATGGAACAACCTAGATCTAGGGGCTTTTCTATATCGCATACCGCTATTGGCATGATCTCCACTCAGCCATTTATATACCTGATGATTTTTGTAATCGTTGTTAACAGTGATGAGCTTCTTTCTTTTAAAGGAAACCAATTCATCTTTATATGAGTCAATTTGTTTCTGCAACTTAACAATCCAAGTATCTGTTTTATCATTCGTGAGGGTTTGTAGGGATTGTGACTCAAATCTCACAATCTCTACACGCACCTGTTAGAGTTACTCCTTAATACCTGAATGCTGAATGTGGGTCTAATATACTTGGGGCCATAGGTGGCGCTGTTTAAACATAAATAGGGTGCCTGAGAATATTGTTGTAAAACTATTTAGATCACTTAAATATAAGGTGAACTGATATACAGGTGTTATCTATTGTGAGTGTGCTCTATAATTACTAAAATATTGATATATACACTTGGATGACGTAATGGGTATTGTGGATGCTCTGGCGTGCGTTCCACGCCGGCGCTGACACGCTCATAGCGTATGACCGGAACCGGAAATATCGGGCACTTCCGGTTGCGTTCCACGAGATTGCTGGAACGCACGCCGGGATCGAGGTAATATGGACGGCACAAGGGTTTATAAGGAGTAGCCGGTGACAGGTATGTACTTCCGCTGCGATTAGCTCTGCTTACTGTTTGTTTGTTTGTTTGTTATGGGCATAGAAATGTTGAAATGCTCGACAAAGGTCCTGTCGGACCGAAACGTTGCTGACCTGCCTGCCACACATCTATGTATGCTTTGCAATTTTTCTCTGTGAGTATTGGATTAAATATACCTTAAGCATATTGAATATTGGAGAGTGCCTATTCTTGGACTATATATATATATATATATATATATATACTGTATATAAATATATAGTAGTGGCTAGTTTCACAGGAGTCTGGGGGCAGGCTTACAAGGACTGTGTGAAGCCTTATGCTGGTACACACTGGCCGATATAGCAGCTGTTCAATGGCCGATTTATCGCAGGTGCGTCGGTCAGTGTGCACCAGCAATACTGTATGTCCGTGAACAACTTCTTTCACAGACAGATCATGTTGGCTGTGCAGCACAGCCAATGACCAATATATTTACAGATATATTGGTGCATCATTCTGTGTGTACGGGATGTCAGCCAACCACCCGTACACTTGCTGCACATGCCGGTGTGGTGAGAGACAGCGTAACTGGGCAGGCACATGTAAATGCCCGCCCAGATATGGTGTTAGTCACGACGGATTGGGCAGTGTGTATGCAGAACACACTGCCTGACCTGTCTACAGATATATCTACAGATCAATTGATCTGCTGATATAGCTATAGGACTGTACCCACCTTTATGCCGATTCCCGGGTGGCGCACAGCTCCAGATACACTCAGTGTAGCTGATCCCCAGGCGAGCCGGCCAGCACATATATTACATACATACATGATAACATATATGTTTATTTATATGTATGTATATATATATATATATATATATATATATACACACAAATATATAGAAATTTGCCCCAGATGGCACAGAGTATACAGCATTATGTATATGTATATTTTTTGTAAATCTAAAAAGAGACAGAGAAAGAGATTAACCTTGAAGACGTGCTGCTGAACTCCCCATCACAGCCGCTGGTCAGGGCTAGCAGGTAAAGGGGGCAGATCAGTTGGTGGTTGGGGAAGTCCTTGCACCGTCCCTGATCATGACCTACTTCAGGCAGCTTGCCAGCTCCTTGTGCAGCTTGCAATACAGGCACTGGGAGCGGATATTCTCCTCGGTCATCGGGCCGGGGGAAGGAAGGCAGGAGGGGAAGGCAGGGACTCCAGCTCTGGCCCGGCAGATCAGACAGTTGTGCGCATGGAGTGACTGCGGGAGCCTCACATTTTTTCAGCATGCGCAGCACACATTCTGACTGTCATAGCCTTCATTTTTTGTTCACTCAGCGGGGCCGCCCTTCAAGTGCCAGCACTCATAGGCAGCTGCCTAAAGCTGCCTAATGGTGGTGCCGGCCCTGACCCCACCTACCTCCCTCTCACACACATATACATAGCCCTGCCCCAGCCACCTTCCTCTCACAGATATATTTACCATAGCCATGCCTCACCCCTGTCAGCCAAAGTTTCCCAGTGTGCTACTTGGTCTGCCATGATCCTGCAGACATAATTTCTCCCTGACTTATGTTAAACGTGATGCTTCCTTGTGTTCCTATGTATTTGTTTGTAGCTGAAGATGTGTGGGACTGTAGTCGCAACAGTCCCCCGTCCGTCCCCCTCTGATGGTGGCCCTGTCATTGTTCTGGCACAACGTACTTACTGCCCGCTGACCAAGAGAGAAACCAAGCAGGTTCAAGTACAGCCTTCCAGTATGGCACCCAATATAACTACAAATAACTAAGTAATAATAATGATTCCCAAAATATAACTGGTGAAAGAGATTAAAATACATTTCATGCCACTGTCAAATATATATTGCAAAAATGCCTTTGTGTGTTAAATTTACCTACCATTCCTCTTGAAGTTATTATACTCAAAGAAATATATATTTTATGTTCATGACTGCTTGTATGTATCTAATTTTATATACAACATACTGTAAGTAATAAAAACTGTAGGGTCAGCTAGGATGGGCATTTCCCATAAAGTCTGTGGTTATAACATAAATTCTGCTATGTTGTACAGGAAACTGCAAGACTTCCAGGAAAAATATGGCATCAGTTGAAACAAGAAGTAGTTACATCAAGACAAAAAAGCACATTATTTGCTACACATCATAATGGCATAATCCCAAAAATATGTTTTGTTTGCCTACAAATATTGTATTCCATTCATAGTTACGTGAAAGAACTACAAAAATTCAGGAATGCATTTTCAAACATATGTCTTTGGATCTATTATGTTATTTTATACTATGTGAAAAAAATAAATGAAAAGAAATTGGCAGAAAAACAAAAATAAAGATGAAACAAGTGTCAAAATATTTTTTAATGTAGGGTGACTGGTATTGCCATTGTATAAGCCATGCAGTATGATATCATGGCTGACCACATACAGTACTTTAATGTTGAATCAATGTAAATTATTTTGGTTGCTGAGAGAAAAACAATTTATGTGGAATGGCATAAGCTAGGGACAGTAGCGGAACTTGTGAGTGGTGGGCCCAGGTGCAAAAATATAACTTGGACCCCCCTCCTCCACCTCAACCCAAATTCACAATAGGCCACATAGCAATGAGTGACAGGGAGAGGCAGAGGGAGAGAGTGGAAGGCAGGGGGAGGCAGAGGGTCACAAGCAGAAGCAGTGGGTGACAGGGGTACAAGCACAATGTCCTGCACAGTGCAGAGAACAGGGGGCATGTACCTTGGTGGGAGCAGGAACACAGTGGCCTCTGCCTGTCTGGCACTGTCAGAGTCTAAATCTGCATACAGACAGGGAGAGTTCTCCCAGAGATGTGTGCTGAGTGATCTAGCATGAACGCTCAGCACACATTTCTCCCCCACTCAGCACACAGCGCTATGTGGGGGGGGGGGGGGATGCCCATTTCACCCAGTGGTGAAATGAGCAATGACACTAGATTGTGCCTGCATGCAGGCACAATCAAGTACTGGCGATAGCGACGTGCGGAACCGCGCATCGCTATCGCTATGGGGCATACACACGGAGAGATCAGTGCTTAATTTCTAAGCAATTTAGTCCGATTGATTAGAAATTAAGTAAATTAAGTACGGATCTCTCCATGTGTACCCCCCTTAACTTTAACTCACAGACAGCAGTAACTCACAGACAGCAGTGAAATAATGTACAGTTGACTGTTAATTATAGGTGGTAAGTGGCTGTGATCATCAACGCTGGTAGGCGGCAGGGCTCCTCTATCAGACTGGCACACACAAGGTCGGCCCTGCCTCCCTAAGGTAAGGGGCAAGTCCCTCAGGCAGTGGGGCCCACCATGCTCTCTGCACTGGGCAATTCATCTGACATTGCTCTAAATCAGTGATGGCTAACCTTGACACTCCAGCTGTTGTTGAATTACACATTCCAGTAGGCCTTGCTACAGTTTTGCTATTTGGCCATGCTAAAACTGATGCAGAGCATGCTGGGATGTGTAGTTCAACAACAGCTGGAGTGTCAAGGTTAGCCATCACTGCTCTAAATGGTCTGCGGGGGGGGGGTGGGGTGAGGTGGATTTGGCAGGGGATGACTCATTGCTGGTCTTGGCAGCAGTGGGCCCCTTAGTCTTCAGGGGGCCCGGTGTAATGCACCTGCTGCACCAATGGTAGTTCTGCCTCTGGTTAGGGATGATAAATAATAAAAACAATTAATTTACAGTAAATTAATGAATCAGAAGCATATGTTGTCTGAGCAGGACAACTTGCAATAAAATACAAGTCTGCAAATGATTGACAGTCTTTCTGACCACTTGGACTACTAATCCTGTATTAAACGCCCTATTGGCAGATCTTAAAAATGCTCTTAACAACCACTTATCTAAAATAAACTCACTGACAACAATAGTATATGAAAGTGCCAATAAGAATGCCAGCTAATCAGTGATCACACACCTTATAGCAAAGATGACTACAATACCCTGCAGGGTCAATTTCCTTTGCATCTGCAGGAATAAAGGGCCTAATTGAGATCTGATCGCAGCAGCAAATTTGTTAGCAAATGGGCCAAACCATGGGGGTCATTCCGAGTTAATCGCTCGCTAGCTATTTCTTGCAGCGCTGCAATCAAATAGTCGCCGCCTATGGGGGAGTGTATTTTCGCTTTGCAAGTGTGCGATAGCTTGTGCAGCCGAGCGGTACAAAAAAGTTTTGTGCAGTTTCTGAGTAGGTCTGAACTTACTCAGCCGCTGCGATCACTTCAGCCTGTCCGGTCCCAGAATTGACGTCAGACACCCGCCCTGCAAATGCTTGGACACGCCTGCGTTTTTCCAACCACTCCCTGAAAACAGTCAGTTGACACCCATAAACGCCTTCTTCCTGTCAATCTTCTTACGAATGGCTGTGTGAATGGATTCTTCGTAAAATCCATCGCCCAGCACCTGTCCGCTTTGTTCCTGTATGACGCGCCTGCGCAATGCGAAGCATACGCATGCGCAGTGTTGCCGAGTTTTGACCTGATTGCAGCTTTGCAAAAAAATAGCCAGCGTGCGATAAGGTCGGAATGACCCCCCATGGCCTAATTCAGAGTTGATCGCAGCAGCAAATTTGCTATCAGTTCGGCAAAACCATGTGCACTGCAGGGGGGGGGGGGGGCAGATATATGTGCAGAGAGAGTTAGATTTGGGTGGGGTGTGTTCAAACAAGCCATTATTTACCCTGGACAAAAACAAAATAAACCACCCAAATCTAACTCTCTCTGCAAATGTTATATTTGCAACACCTGCAGTGCACATGGGGGGTAATTCCAAGTTGATCGCAGCAGGAATTCTGTTAGCAATTGGGCAAAACCATGTGCACTGCAGGGGAGGCAGATATAACATGTGCAGAGAGAGTTAGATTTGGGTGTGGTGTGTTCAATCTGCAATCTAATTTGCAGTGTAAAAATAAAGCAGCCAGTATTTACCCTGCACAGAAATAAAATAACCCACCCAAATCTAACTCTCTCTGCAAATGTTATATCTCCCCCCCCCCTGCAGTGCACATGGTTTTGCCCAACTGCTAACAAATTTGCTGCTGCGATCAACTCTGAATTACCCCCCATGTGCACTGCTGGGGGGGCAGATATAACATGTGCAGAGAGAGTTAGATTTGGGCGGGGAATGTTGTTTCTGTGCCGTGTAAATACTGGCTGCTTTAGCATCCGCGATAGCGATGTGCGCGGCCGCGCATCGCTATCGCTGTGGGGGGTACACACGAGTGATCTGTGCTTAAAATCTAAGCAATCTAGTCCGATTGCTTAGATTTTAAGCATGAATCTCTCCGTGAGTACCCCCCTTATCTCTCTCTGCGCATGTTATATCTGCCCCCCTTGCAGTGCACATGGTTTTGCCCATTTGCTAACAAATTTGCTGCTGTGATCAGATCTGAATTAGGCCCAAGATCTAGAAATCTCATACCAATACACTAAAAGGCCCAGTTAGAAAACTGGATGCCGCAGACCCCAGTAGGGAAGGCAGACTACTCAGTGTATTGGCTATTGAGCTGTCATTCTATCACATCCAAAAATGGGTTGACAAACAACAAAGGAAAAGGGGGTGGGAGGAAAAAGATTTTAAACAGAAGAGGCAGATCACTGCTCAACAAAACCATAAGTAACAAAAAAGTTCCTGTCCCTATAACCCTCTCCTAACTAAAACTATGCAAAATAAGGCATTACAAGTTAACCCCTAACAGCCTGACACTAATAACCTAATCTGCAATCTAATTTAAACATTACTGCACAAAGTGCACAATCTGCCATAATCCTAGGGGTTTAAAGTCCTTTGGAACATTTAAATGTCCTCCATCATCATTAACAAGGCATCATTTTTAAATGGGAATCAGAAATAGGATATTTAACAAGACTGGGACCCCTTAGTGATACTCTTGCCCCCAAATAGTTCTAGTATAATGTTCTGAGATCCCTAAGACTCATGGTCATTATACCATCAGTCATTCATCCCTTTTTAAATATACATTATGTCTTGTCTTATGAACTGTATGTTATTTCTCACTGACAATTTTATTTCTCACAGCTATATAATGTAAAGTAAACAACAAGGTGGTCTTTTATTCTAATTGTTTTATAGCAGCCCTGAAGTGAGAGCTTGCTCCAGGGAACGAGGGAATGAAAACCTGGGCAGAGAGATAAGCAGAAAGAACTAGAAAGTGTCAATGCATTTTGCATAAATGAAGCCATGGAGTGTTTAATTTAGTTTAATGTTTGCTATTTCTGTATGTATGTATGTATTAATTTACATTTTATGTAACAGTCATTATGTAACATCAATCTGCATGTAAGAAACTTATGGCTGTAGTAAGCCCTAGAACAAAATAATAACTATAATAAGAAGAAGAAGAATAGGAGCGTGGACCCATTGAGGTCAAATAATAACTAGAAAAGATTGGGATTTTGAGTGGAGGAGTTAAGGGGGGTTCACACACAGAGATGTATGCTTAATTTCTAAGCAATCTGACTAGAAATTAAGCATGGATCTCTCCGCGTGTATGCCCATAGCGATAACGATGTGTGGCCCCGCGTGTCGCTATCGCCGGTTCTAGATTGGCCGCTGAGTGACGTGAGCATGCCTCCCGTCCCCCGTCCCCCCACACTGCTCAGCACACATTGCGCTGTGTGCTGAGCGGGGGGAGAGATGTATGCTGAGCATTGTGTGATAGATCGCTCAGCACACATTTCCCCCTGTGTGTACCCCCCTTTTAGAGCACGAATATTGACAGAAGAAAAATATGCTAAGTTATTAGTCCAGCCCATCATGACCTCAATAATGGTGGTCAATACACAAAGGGACAGTGTAAGGGAAAAATGACAAAATTCAGAAGCTAGAGAGTATTATAAATATGAAAAGTAGATAGAAAAATAGAAAAGCCTGCATTTAACAACAAATAGTTAATCAATATACAGCAAATAGTGAGTTCTTACGCGTAAGCAAGGTCTCTTCCTTATGGAATCAGTATAGACAAATCCGCACATACTGTAGCAGAACTTTTTAACCTACAGTAGAACTTGTTAATACAGCACACAATTATTATTATTATTATTATTATTATTATCCCTTATTTGTATAGCGCCACAAGGGTTCCGCAGCGCCCAATTACAGAGTACATATGCACATAATCAAAACAGGAAAACAGTGACTTACAGTTGAAGACAGTATAGGACAAGTACAGGGTAACTAAGCATAACCACACCAGTAGACAACATAGAGATAAGTTTCAAGGTGGCCTAAAAACTGCAGGATTTGGGCAGTTGAGGATTATTAAAGTAAGAAAAGGATAAGCACATGAGGGCAGAGGGCCCTACTCATGAGAGCTTACATTCTAAGGAGAGGGGTAGACAGACAGTGGTGACACAGATGGGGTAGACCGAGCATGGGACAGAGGGTTAGGATGAGACTTGGCTGGGTTTGGTAAAGAAGTGGGTGTTAAGAGCCAGTTTGAAGTTCTTTAGGGAGGTGGAGAGTCTGAGGGGGAGAGGTAAAGAATTCCAGAGAAAGGGAGCAGCACGTGAAAAATATTGGAGATAGGAGTGGGAGGAAGTAATCAGAAGACAGGATAGTCGGTGTGCAGTAGCAGAGCAAAGAGGACGGGTGGGAGAGTAAAGGGAGATAAGGTCAGAGATGTAAATGGGATTAAACTAGAGATGTGCACGGACCCCCACGTTTTGGTTTTGGTTCTAATTCATCATCGTGTTTTGGTTTTGGCAAAACCACCCTCAAGTGTTTTGGTTCAGATTCATTTTTGGCTCGATTAAAAATTGATAAAAAAATGTATAATCATTGCTAAAAATCGATACAAACAGCTAAAATCATGTAATCCTTGCAATCCAAAACCCCAAATTTGTATATAAAATGTGAATTCTGAAACGTGGGAAGATCCGATTAGGGACTCGGTTTGGATCGGATCTCCTCAGAAGATTGAATAGGGTTTTGGTTTGGTTCAAATCCACAAACATTTGGGTTGGATTCGGATTTCTGGGGAACGGAGCCGCACATCTCTAAATTAAACACTGAAATAATTACAGATATTGCCATGTCTGCTATGTAGTCCAGTAGGGAAGAAGGGAAGGTGATTATCTACTCCATAGGCCCCCATTGTCCTCTTTTGAGTATGCGCAGGGAACAAAGCTAGCAAAGTTGAGTCAGTTTGGCTTAAGGGGACTAGATTGCTTAGATTTTAAGCATGATTGCTCCGTGTGTATGCCCCACAGCGATAGCGAAGCATAGCCTTGCGCATCGCTGGTGCTAGATTGGCCAATCTAGCAGGTCGCTCATTTCACCCGCTGGGTGAAATGAGCGCCCCCCCCCCCCCCGTCTCCCCCCGCTCGCTCAGCACACATTGCGCTGTGCTGAGCGATGGGAGAGAAGTGTGCTGAGCGGTTCGCTCAGCACACATCTCTCCCACATCGGCCAGTGAGTACTGGCCTTTAGTTTCCATTATGATGGAATCAAAAGCCGATGGTGGTTTACAACCATTCTTAGAAGAGCAGTGCAGGGAGTGGTAAGTAGTAACTCTTTGCTGGGCCTCAGACACACACAAAAAAAAAGATTTAGGGGACCAGCTACTGATATTCATGCCCCTGCCAAGGGCAATATCTGTATAATGACGATGCGTTATTTAAAGAGTCCCTGGGGCATACTTTGTAACATTAACATAGAAACATAAACATAAAATTTGTACAGCCATGAAAGTACGTCATCTGTGAAGTGGTAATTTTAGCACATGTTTCAGTAGTTGTATTAGAATAAGGATCAGAAATGCATGGGTCCTAATAGACTTGTAAACTTGCACCTTAACCATTTAAAGTAGCTCTAAGGATTACATCGGTGCACAAAGGCTTGCATTGCCTCATGTGTGTTTCTTAGAAAAAGGGAACACAAACTTACCATTGTGTTTTCATTACCAGCTTCTTCACAGTTTGACATTTACAATTTGCAAGGTACTCACAAAACTTGGGAAGCAGTTACTGATTGAAATGTCTATTGCCTATCAAATATTGTATCTCTGTCCCAGCATGTCCTAAAGCATGCTATAAAGAAATGCTAAAACTGTGACAGGGTATGCTGGGATGTGTAGTTTCACAATAGTTGGAGAGCCACAGGTTGGCCAGGCATTGGATAATGTAAAACATTAATGCATTTATTTATCATTAAGAAGCACAACAAAATGAATGCATTCATGTTCTGAGGACACAGAACAATTTTGCAGGTCATATTGCATCTAATGAGGGTTCACAGTACTCATATATATCCACAAAAACCCCTGATTATCATAGCTGTTCATTTGTTTTATACATATTTATTAGTATTTGCGATTTGTCATTTCTTTGGTTGCGAGCATTGAAAATACATACTGTTGCCTGTTTTATGTTAAAAACACTATCTGCTCCCTCCAGTCCCACAAACTGTATTGCTTTACTACACCGTACTCACCACTGCTCTGCTACCTAGAAACCCTTCTCGCTCACCCAACTCTGCTCTGCTCCTTCCAGTCTTGCTGAGCTTGCATCACTAGACGTACTCACCTCTTCTCTGCTCTCTCAAGTCCTGTTATTATGCACCCAACTCTGTCTCTCTATGCTCCCTTCAGTCCCTCTATGCTCCCTTCAGTCCCCTCACTCTCCAGCATCAGGCCCCAATCACCTCTGCACCCTCTAGTTCTGCTCACCCTACAGCACTGAACCCTACTCATCTTTGCTCTGCTCTCTCAGGTCCCGCTCACCCTGCATCCCACTTCTTTCCAGACCTGCTCATCCTGCAACACTTTTCCCCCACTCACCTCACTCATCTTCAACAGTGAAGACTACCTTCTAGCACAACACTCCACTTACCTTCACTCACTCCAGTCCCGTTCACCCTACACCATAATCACTTCCATTTGGCTTCCTCCATTCCTGTTTACCCTGTACCCAACAATGCTCCCTGAAGAGAATGCTTCCCCAGACCACTCATCATTGTGTTCAGACCTGTTTAACTGCCAGGTCATTCACCTATCTCACAGTTGCTATATTTTGAGCAAACTCCAAGAAGAATCATTTGCCAGAGCTGTGGTTTCCTATCCTACTGGACCGTTGACACTGCAGTAGCTGTAGACATATACTGTAGCAGAGACTATCTTGAACAGAATTGATATTTTACAATTAGTAGGCCAGAGGATCTTCCACAATCTGTCTACAGTTTCGGGTTACAAACATTTACAGCAACTACTCTTTCATTTTTTACCTGCAGAGTGAATGACTATAACGACAGGCTTGTACAATACTAGCTGTTCTACCCATTCTTCGTACAGGAGTTTATGGTTTTCACTGTTATAAATATAAATAAGTGTTAAAAATATGGTAAATCTATACAGCTGTAAATTTGAGATATCTTAATGTAAGTAAATATTAATCCATTGTTCTTGGCGTTACATGAGGAGCACCAGTAGCAGATACGGTAAAAAGTTACAGGACCATTTTTGTTGTTTATTAAACTCTACACTGGAGGTGCAATCCAAATTTTGATCCGATTGTCCATTTGGGCGTTATCGTTCCCACAATGCAAGACACGCATCAATAATGCAGGGGCAGGGACTGATGCAAATGGCCAAATATTCTCTGTAAAGCGCTGCGGAATATGTGTGCACTATATAAATAACTGTTAATAATAATAATAAAAAAATGATGTCATTATGTCAACACCCTTTTCATCCCCTTAGGGGAGGTTTATTAAAATTCTAGTTATGTAGTTTTCCTATTTCCTACTTGCAAAATACCTATATTAGAATTAATCTTCCTAACATATTGGGAAGTAAAGGAATTAGTTATGAGTCAGTCAGTCAGTCAGTGAGTGGGAGATACTGTAAAAAGTGACAGGGCCATTTTTGTAGTTTATTCAATTCTACCCACTGGAGGCACAGTCCACATTTTGATTCGATTGGCCATTTTGGCATTATCTTTCACGCAACGCAAGCCACATATCGGTAATGATGTCATTATGTCAACCCACTTTTCATCCCCTTAGGGGAAGGTTTATTAAAATCATAATTATTTCCCAACTCAAGAATACCTATGTTAAATTTCAGCTTCCTAACATATCGAGAATTATTGATGAGTCAGTGAGTGAGTAAGTGAGTGAGTGAGTGAGTGAGTGAGTGAGGGCTTTCGCATTTTTATATATAGATTACTATGTTTTACTGCCTTTTCAACAGTCAACTCAATGGGCACATCCAGGCTTCTGTCCACTGCTGTTATGGCAGTGTGTATTGTCTGTGAACAACAGAGTTGATCACCAACAGCACTCACTACGTATGTCATAAACAGATCCTGCGTGGAATCCTTCCTACATCAGCCTTTTAAGGAGACTTAATCTGACACCATGTATAAGGTGATTTCTCTCCTTACAGACACCTTAATCCCTAACTCAAATCCTTGTGTTTAAGTGCATTACTTGTTGAATACCTGTTTCCAGACTGAGATTATCCCTTACCGGTTACTGGGTGTGCCATCACTGGTTGGATAGCTGTTGCCAGAACCAGATTGTCCTGGACCTGTTATTGCCTGTGACCACATTTGTCGGATACCTGTTTCCTGATTTGGATTCTCCCTTACCTATTATTGTCTTTGCCATCACGTGTTGGATACCTGTTGCCTGACCTAGATTGCCTCTAACCTGCTTGTTGCCTGAGCCTTTAATAGTACTGGATGTCCATGGCCAGCCTCGAACTATATGTAATCTCCTAGTATTAGGTGTCACCAACTTGGCTGAACACTTATCTCTTATCTAAAAAGCCCAGAGTTGGTTACCCATAAGCCATCTGGCAGGTGGTTACAGGAAGCCTACTGATATCTGACATGATCTATATATCATCTGGATGCTCCCTGTTGATGCCATTTAACTTTGACTCTCTGCTATTGGGATTCAGCTTACAAATATAGAGTTTAACTCTAGTATCCACGTGACAGAGTGTTCTTCAAAAAAACTCTAATTTCTCTGTTAGGATTCAGGGCTTATTAAAATCTTTGAAATCTTTGAAATCTTGAAATGTAGTGCCATTCAGTTATGTTTTCTTGTATTTGCTTTGAATGTTCTTTGATCTTCTTGATGTTCTTCTTGACTGAAAATGAACTGACAGTGGGACATTTATATTTTGAAGTCGATTGAAATCAATTGATACATGAATTGTACATACTGTGGGACTCCAATCAATGGATTAAGGTAATGAGGCAAATGAAGACTTTATGCACGCCCAGAAAATGCCGTCTGAACAGCCATGACATGTATGTATTTATCCCATTACCATACCCCAAATGCTGTCTTCCTGTCACTCACTTTGTGACTAATCCTTTGTTTGTGACTGCCACCGCATTTAAACATTGCACATGCCCACTGTGGCTCATAAGCATGCCCAGTAAGAAAACATCAGCGGATTTGTGTGCAATAGCTGCTTTGTGACCACATCTGAAGTAGGCCCCAGATGCGACCAGTCAGCAAGCAGGATTCCAGCAGCTGCTGCTCACAGAGGGACCTCCTGGCACCTCTGCTTCCTGGTTCCCTCCCCCCAGTGCCTGCTGTGTAGCTGATCACTGATGATTGGCAGCCCGCTAGCACCCCCCAACCGGCAGCTGCAGATATTAGCAGCTACTAGAAATATTTCATAAAGTCCCCTTTACCTTGCTCCAAGCACCCCCCACAGCACAAGAGACAGCCACTGGAAAAATGTAGGTTTCTGATGGTCACAATGTTCCCGCTCAGCGATGGACTGCTATTCCAGCAAGTGAAGTACAACCGATGTTGGTAAACAGTTGTAACCGCTAAAATTGTGTTGGATATGTTTCAAGTAAATGTTATTATCCTAATTCAATCTTAAAAAATGAAAATTTTTGTGCAGTTTTTGGGACAAATATTAGCCAGTTAAGTGGGTAAATTACCGTTTTTTTTATCAATATCTTTATAGAAAACAAATCAGGAAATAATGAACAATGGAAAGCATTTAATTGGACCAGTAGATGTTTCAAGGGAATGAATCCTGGAACCTTATTTTGACCTCTAAGATGCATTAATTCCTGGAGAGTGGATTTTAAGGAATGAAACAAGCTGTCTCTAAAGTACAAACTCAATGGCTACTAGGGTATAATGGGAAAATAAATTTACTCAGAGGTTGCTTCTTAGCTATTTCTTTGTTGCCACATTAGATAGCCTTCCTGGCAGTTTGTTTGTTTACTCTTCTAATGGAATGTTATCTGTAGTATTTCACAGAGTCTTCCTTTGCAAAGACAGGAAACCATGGATCTGATGATTTGCATATGACAACAAAGCGAGTACAGTGATGTGTTTATCATCCTTTTTTGCATTTTGACTGTAGATGTACTTTGCTAGGATATTGTTTGGCCCCTGTATGTACAGGCATGCACATGCACACGCAGACAAATAGTAAATACACACCAAAAAAGGGTGTTTTGTCCCTAACATAATACTTTCCAGAATAAGGAATGTCAGTAAATACAGAATCAAATCCTCAAGGGTCAACACAGGCCAACTTTGATAAATAACAAGATTAACTAAGTACTTAAGGATAAAGGTAGGAGTCATGCTCTATTTTTGTATTGTTCATGAGGAAACTTAAAAAAAATCTTTGGAATCTCCTAGCCACATCTAGGAACCCTCCAGGGAAAAACAAATGTTTTTTGACCCTTTCTAATGTGTCTCCTTAGATGAAGTTTAACTGGTTTCCATTTATTATTGTAACAATATCAATATAATTTTATTCTGTGTACTATGTACATCCTTTTGCCTTTAATTCTCCAAATTTATTATATGAGTAAAATAATTCATACTCTCATTAAATGACAATTGAATATTTCTGTCATAATAAGGCACTGTAGCTTACATTCAAGTCTAATATTTTTCTTATGGTGTTACTTCAAAAACAATAGTAGTAATAAATAATAAAAATGCTGAAAATAATAATAATAATAATAATAATAACATTGTATCTTACAATAACATTGTATATATACAATAACATTGTATATTGCCAATAAAAATTGATACAACAAACTGTGGGTCTTATTCAGGTTTGTTCATAAAGCCAATGGTTTATGTATTAACCTAATGGTGGAGGAACTGAGCATGTGCAGGATTTGTTCTGCACATGTGCAGAACAAGTCCTGCGTGAGTGCTCGCAGTCCCTCCTTAGTCACAGCATGAGTCCCACGCTGAAGCATTTTAGGGGGATGGAGCAGGGACAGAGGCGGGACCCATTCTACAAAACAGGGGCATGTCGAGCCTGTTTTGTAGGTGTGCTGAACCTAGACACATAGTTCATGGACTTGACAGAGAAGTTCCAATAGCCAATTTAAGTGACCTTCAGCTAACTCAGATAGCTGAGGACTGCGACCGTCGCAATCGATTATCACATTGGTAAACCAATGCTGCGTCTTCGGCCACAACACTTGGATCTGCGATAAAGGTTGGAGGTATCTTTTTCCTACAGATGCCTTCTGCAGCATTAACATGTTAGTTGTACGTTGCTTCACAGTCACTTCCCAACAGCTGTGCAATATACTGTATATATCAGAATCAGGCCCTTTGTTTTCTAATTATTCACTTGACATTCTAGTATGTTATTAATCAAGTAGGGACATTAAACTATTGATTACTACAAACCAGTAATGTGCAGCCATGGTCAGCAGGGGATTGTCACCTTTCATACACCAGAATTTTGAATATAAAAATGATTAGCATAATACAATATAAGGACTGTCAGGGAGAGTCCAGAGGTGAGGCAGCTATGAGCTCAACCTCCCATCTGTAATAGTCAGAAACTGCCTGGAGTTGGGGATAGGGACACATTGTGACCAATGATACTTAAAAAAAAACACAAGGAGATCTGCCTCACTGAGGGTGGTGTGGCTTGATGCAGTGTCAGGTGACCTATCCAGTAAGTTCCCCAGCACTCAACCAGGAGCAGCCAACATGAAGAAGAAGCTGATCATCAAGAAAGTTAACATGCAGGGGAACTTGCTAATGAGAGGCTCCTTGGGCTGCCCCCCTCCCCTCCTGTGGCCAACAAATTCTCTGCTTCTGTAGAGGTTCTGCAACATGTTTTTATTTATTATTTTATGGTGGGCACCTTTTCACTGTGGGCACCATCAGGGCCATCTTTACAGCAGTGTAGGCCCCTGGGCAAAGCAATGCACTGGGGACCATACACATCCTCCAATCGGTAGGGGTAGGGGGTGCTATCAGTGGCAGCTTTGATGTCCCACATGCAGTAGGGAGTGTTCTATCTTCTGCTCAGCATGTAGGACCTGGAGCTGTAATTTTTGCTAATTACTCCATTACTGCACAGATGGTGGGAGATGGGGCAGGAAGGAGAATACTAAACTGTAGAAGAGGGAATTGGTCTGAATAAAGAGGACTCGGTACATTACTTCCAGGGTGATAGGGGGTGTTTAATACGCAGGGAACGGATGGATAGTGGAGTGGGCTTAATAGTCATAATTTTCTGGTGAGAGGGCAGATTGATTGACTGCAGATATCTACAGATCATGGAAATTGATTTCTTAGCTTTGGGATAAAAACTAGAGAGTCTCATCTTTCAGGAGGTACATGGGACTTGGAGATCAAAGTTCAGGGGCAAGAGCAATCTACAGACTAAAATATAAAACTGCATAACAGGCGCGTGGAGATGGGACAGGGACCAGCAGCTGGAAGGCTGATATGTCTGGTTCTGGGCATAAGAGAGACAAGCTGCCAGTGTCCACCAAGAGGGGAGTGTCCCAGCTTTTGTAATATACCCTCATAAAAACTCTAAGTCAGACAGAACCCAAGATATCTGGCTGGGAAGATCAATTAACAGTCTCGGATGGAGACCACTGCTTTGAAGTCAGATATCTAGTCAAAGAAAAGTGTATGGTTCTTGTATAGTACAGGAGCCAAAAAGAAAAAAAGAAAGACTATGTGTATCTTCTGGGGCACACTTTTATTGAAAATTATGTGATCTTGTAATGCTTAAAATGTAACTTTTATTAGTAACCCTCTTAAAAAAATGGCTCTGAGGCAAAAGAAAAAATAATAATAATAATAATAATAGCAACAATTATCATAAAGTTTGTCTATCCAAATAGACATCAAATTTGGTGATACAAGTTTGACATGATGGCTCTTTGGGCGAAATTATGTATGTGTCTCTGATGTTTAGAGAAAATATATATTGTCTTCTTCCGAATTTGTAACAAAATGAAATATAACTATAATAGAAAATGAAATATGGCGGAAGGAAAGGGTATTAATCAATCTAATATACCGGGCTCCACCCTGAAAGTTGATAGTATGTGAAATTCCAAAATTTGGATTGAAAATAATACTTTGGTTCTAGGTCCTATGTCCTGGATTTGGATATAAATACCTGCAGTACCAAGTATTCTCTGGTGGTCTCCCAACCAGGTACTGACCTGGCCCACAGTGCTTGGCTTCCAAGATCAGACGAGGTTGGGCATACTCAGTGTGGTTTGACCGCAGGTAGGTATATCCCACCTGATGACACCTGGAACCATGTATTAAGGCTCTGTGAGAAATCCCAACGTTTTTTTGATGAGATTACTGGATGCTCCTGAATCGAGATACTGGCGGTACCTGATATTCGCTGATGGTCTCCAAAAACAGGTGCTTCACCGGCCCCCTGGGCTGAACTTCAAAGAAATAAGATGAGGTTGGGCCTCTTCTGTATTATTGACCTTGGATGAATAAATAGCACCTGTGGCTATTAGAGGTCAATGGGGAAACAAAAATCGGCTGGGGGCTGATTGAATCTGATCTGAGGTGTATGTGTGGACTCCCCAGATTTTAAGAGGAGTACTGAGTGGATGATAGTGTGACACTATTGTGAAGAAATTTGAGTATAGGAGAATGGGTATAGGAAAGAGACAGAGAATCAGGTTTAGGTTTTACACCACTTCTGCTTTTTGATCATCTGCCTGGGCATCGAATGAAAAAATGAGAGGGTGGTGAGAAACGACACTGAGACCGAAGAAAGGTAGAGGAACACTTCTACTGTCCTGTCTTGTAGCAAAATGGTGCTCTGTTTACATAATGCATTGCAGAGCCACCCAGATTGTGTAAACAGAATGAGAGGGAGTTCCAGAAATTTCATGTAAATTGGAATGTTACTAGAACTGTTTCTATATGGATAAATATTCAGATAATCAAATGTGATGAGTCACGTATTTGATCCAAATACTTAGAGAAATAATGTGTAATTAATCACGTAATAGATTCCCGACTGCTCAATACAGTCAGCAAAAAAGAGAGGGGGGGGGGGGTATGGTGGTGGAGGTTCGGTTCCAGATATTGCAGTGTGTCAAAAAAGTCACTATCAAAGAGAAATATGTAACCACTGTTCTTGTAGGAATCACAAGAACCAAAAAAACAGGACTGAACCTTTAAAGAACCATATATTGGTAGTAAATGGGTATGAGTATATAAATTAATAATGAGTCCTGGACATAGGTGCAGCTTGCTGGTAAATCTGGTATATTCCCATTGTTACCATATATCCCTGGTTAAAAATATATATGTCACTCTTGGATTGCTTCACTAATCAAAGTATATATATATATATATATATATATATATATATATGATCACTCAATGGTTGATAAAAGAGTGAGTAACTTGAGCAAAAAAAGGGTGGAGTTTACCAGAGATATTGCGTCCGATGGAGAGTCAGGAAAGTCCTGTAACCCACTAGTAGGTGGAGGGGTGGGATACCCCCCTGGGTCACTGGAAGCCGCTCCTAAGTGTCCGTGGTGAAGGGTGAGCCCAGCAGTGAGACGCCGGTGTCCGCGGTCCGCCGACCAGAAGTACGGAACACCGGAAGTGACATCACAGCGATTTTCCGCTAATTGCGCATGCGCAATGTTCGCACTGCGACTGCGCCAAGTAAATTTGCTAAGAAGTTTGGTATTTTACTCACGGCATTACGAGGTTTTTTCTTCGTTCTGGTGATCGTAGTGTGATTGACAGGAAGTGGGTGTTTCTGGGCGGAAACTGCCCGTTTTATGGGAGTGTGTGTAAAAATGCTGCCGTTTCTGGGAAAAACTCGGGAGTGGCTGGAGAAACGGGGGAGTGTCTGGGCGAATGCTGGGTGTGTTTGTGACGTCAAACCAGGAACGAAACTGACTGAACTGATCACAGTGGCAGAGTAAGTGTCGAGCTACTCAGAAACTGCTTAGAAATTTCTATTCGCAATTTTGAGAATCTTTCGTTCGCAATTTTGCTAAGCTAAGATTCACTCCAAGTAGGCGGCGGCTTAGCGTGTGCAATGCTGCTAAAAGCAGCTTGCGAGCGAACAACTTGGAATGAGGGCCAATATGATATATGGTGCTGTCTCTTGAAGGGTTGCACAGTGTGTATAGTTTCTATATAGTTTGTTCTTGGATAAAGGTAAATTGGAATGACCTTCGCATCAATTGCCCGTTATGCTGTGTATCCATCCTCCTAAAATGCAATACAGGTGCTTTCAGTGTCATTTCAATCAGGTGATTTTTTTTTTTTTAAGGTTACGTAGAAAAAAGTACAGTAACAAGATATTAGTATGACTGTCATGCTATGTAAAGACTTAGGGGGTCATTCCGAGTTGATCGCAGCAGGAATTTTGTTAGCAGTTGGGCAAAACCATGTGCACTGCAGGGGAGGCAGCTATAACATGTGCAGAGAGAGTTAGATTTGGGTGGGTTATTTTGTTTCTGTGCAGGGTAAATACTGGCTGCTTTATTTTTACACTGCAATTTAGATTGCAGATTGAACTCACCACACCCAAATCTCTCTCTCTCTGTACATGTTATATCTGCTTCCCCTGCAGTTCACATGGTTTTGCCCAACTGCTAAAAAATTTCCTGCTGCGATCAACTTGGAATTACCCCCATGGTTTTGCCCAACTGCTAACAAAAATCCTGCTGCGATCAACTTGGAATTACCCCCTTAATATCAATTGAAAAGCAGCCAATCCCAGGGTATACCGGGAATCCCGGGATTGATAATTTTTCAATCCCAATTCCCGTGATTGAAAAGACGGCCTGGGATTGGCCACCCTAGTCAGCATTTTGAAATGTAATAAAGGACAGTGTGACGGAATAACAAAGAGCTATTAGTGATAGAAAGGGTGGCGGTAGGAGACAGGGGCGGTCAGGAGATGCTGGGCTTCAAATAGGGGGTGAAGCTGCAAGTGAAAGTAATTAAAATAAATAATTGACAAGTGCCACCAACAGCGTCCCCTACCCTGCAGCGCTTTGTGCAGTGGAACACTCTGCACACACATAGTTACGGCCCTGATGTTGACATGATCCTGTTGTCTGCATGTATGTGAGCGAATACAACTAAGGTAGGGAAATTAGTATAAATATATTACTATTACAAGCACTTACTGTATGACCTTGAATAAACTTCTCTGGATAAGGCTGTAGGCTTTGTGGAATATAAATAAAGTATTATAATAATAATACTAACAATAATATTTTAGATAAAAATCCTTCATTTTACCATTAGCAAAATTATAAATGCCCTGGAGTTCAGTAATTAAAACATAAAATATACTCAGAGTCAACTGTACTGTAACTAAAAATGTACATTTTTTATTTTAACTGAAAGAACTTTAGTGTATAAAAAATTCCTTGACACAGGTTAATCCTGGACACAGTGCTGGCTTGAACACTGCCAAGAACCTATAAAAGAACTTAAACTACTAACACAACAGACATGTTATAAATAACAAAAAGTGGCATTGTATTTATTGTGCTTTACTCATATGAACCACTAAAGCTACTGCAGAGATGAGGCACGTTAATCCATGTTATAATTATAACAGAGGTGCATCACTAATTCTATGAAAGACTCAAGTCTGTAAAAGTGGTTAAACACTTTCACACCAGATTCAGGGATCTATTTAGCAATGGGACAAGAGCTCCAAAATCATTGAAAATAGTAGTTTTCTCCGTATTTACCAATCCATACCGCCTATTTTTTGGGCACTGTCCCGCTATTCCACCCACGGGCCATAGTATCCCGCAGTGGGGGATGGTCAGTTGGGAGGCTCAGCATCTGTTCACAGAGGGATTAGGGACATGGCCAGCAGCTCACAGAGCACTGCACGGGAAGCATGGTTTGCAATAGAAGCATTCCCACTAAGCAACGCCCCTTTTCCCAGAGGCCACATCCCCTTTTCTGGCCATACAAATAGTCCTTCCTTCATGAACTTTAATGTTGGGAGTAATGACCAATCCCTCAAACCAAAGGTGCTTTAAAGAGGAGAAGGGCCCGTGTGCGCGCTTCGATTGGGCCCCTCTCTGCAGTGTGTAGGCCATCCTCGACCATGGGGCCCATATGCACCGCACACCTTGCACCCATTATAGATATGCCGCTGCCTCAAACAAGCAATGGCCTTTGCCGTCACTGTTAATGGACATGGCCCAGCAATGTTTTTTTATTAAAGTGCCCATAAAAATATTTTCTATTGTTGTGATGAAAAATAGGCCCATAAGATACAAGGTGTTTAAATAAAATGGTAACTGAAACTTGTATTTGTACCTTATGTTTATGTGTTACAGTAGACGTTGAGTTACAGCCAGTATGCCACAATACACCATCAAGGGACGTGCATGGTATGTGGAACATTATTTCAGAAGTAAAGGGACAGAACAGAATGGTAGGCCATCGCTGGCATCCATAACAACTGGGTTCCAGGACAATTTTCAGAGACCTGCACCAGATAACAAAATTATCCTGTCTTGGGTGGAAATGTTTGGTCAAACAGGGTCCATGGCTAATCATAATAAAGGTTGACAGCATGGAGTATGTAGTAAACAATGACGGACACCATGTGGAGCATATAGTTGTGTTAGGACAGAAAAAAGTTTCAGTTACTTTTTTATTTCACCCTTGTTTCAGTCAGCAACTGAAACAGGATCACAGTGGCACCATGAATTGTGGTTAACCAACTACAGTGTGTGTGATCTTATTCCTACTTCATATTTCTGTCCAGTTATTTTAGGTGGTGGGCAGTGTTGGAATTACCATCACTCAATGGTGAGTGGCCTCATCCTTGGAGGCCAAGCCCCCCCCCCCCCCTGCAGACCCAAGGGAGAAGATAAGAGGCCTCTTCTGAGTATGCACAAGTCCAACATATGCACAGTGAAGTACCAGTTAGGAGGCTAAAGTGGCATCACCAGTGCCTTAACCCCTTGCATGGGTGGTTCTGCTGCTGGATCGTGCATTATACTGTACACCATAATTTTGTTTTGCTTTCACATTGATTTAAGCTTTATGACCAGCCTTACTTGCGGTTGAGCTCGTACTCATACATGTTTTTATTGCTGAGATCAAAACTGATGAACAAGTACTCCACAAGAATGAACCAAACCTGGCGCTGTGATTTACACAAATGTTTTGAAGCTGCTCTCTATAGGGCTATTGGTATATATGCCCCAAATATAAAGCACAAAAAAGAAAATCAAGAGAGCGCTAGTTCACATTTGATGTGGATATTTTATTTATATTAAATGAAAAAAAGTTATAAGAAAAATTTATTATTTCTCTAGCAATGTTTAAAACATTTCAACTTATTGCCGGCCGGCAGAAACACTCTCACCACATAAAAAAAAATAATAATAATTCTAAAACAGGACAATTCCCTTTCTTAAAAAAGAACAATTTGCATGAATCCTAAAAATACAGCTATTTATATAGTAATCAGTGAATGCTTCACAATTTTTCTCACAGATTGTATATGTATTAATTTTAACCATGGATGTAATACTAGTCACATATTTTAAGCAAAGTCTCTCCAGAGAATTGAAACCTGTATTCAGTTGCTTTTTGAAATCTTGCTACAATGTAACAGTCCACGTATCAAAATTGTGAAGGAATGCTGAAGATATTCCTGGGTATGTTTATGAAACAATGAAACAACATTCAAATGAGCTATAATGATTAGTGGCAATTGCTTTCACTGGTAATTATTTGCTCTTAGATGAATATGCTCGTTAAGCCAATATACTTTCACAGATGTTTGAGCCAGTTATCCGTAGCCTGTACTAAATATATAGAATGAATGTTTTGTCATGCAAAAATGTCTCCGAAGCAATCACCGTGCGTGTGATAGTGCTCCCGGCTGATTGACTCACCGATCACCTGTTAGCTGTGGGACTTAAATTTCTCATCTATCCACGGCAGCAGACAGTTCGTCCTCCCGGCTTTTGATGGTAATATCTTGTACCTTTAGCCTTATCCGGAGTCCGTGAATTCAAGCTGGTGGTAGTTTTCCCTTCTCAGGTGGTGTCGGTTTACACCGATCAGGCTGGTGTGAGTTCCTCCGTATGGATTCCTCCGCTATCTGTGCGGGCAATGATAGACAGACGCGTTTCTCCGCCTACTCCTCAGTATCGGCGGCTTCCTCAGTGTCATGACATGACATGCCGTGGATAGATGAGAAATTTAAGTCCCACAGCTAACAGGTGATCGGTGAGTCAATCAGCCGGGAGCACTATCACACGCACGGTGATTGCTTCGGAGACATTTTTGCATGACAAAACATTCATT
Source organism: Pseudophryne corroboree (assembly GCF_028390025.1). Classification (NCBI taxonomy): domain Eukaryota; kingdom Metazoa; phylum Chordata; class Amphibia; order Anura; family Myobatrachidae; genus Pseudophryne; species Pseudophryne corroboree. The sequence goes on along the minus strand of NC_086444.1, from coordinate 386,500,933 downwards.
CTATATATTTAGTACAGGCTACGGATAACTGGCTCAAACATCTGTGAAAGTATATTGGCTTAACGAGCATATTCATCTAAGAGCAAATAATTACCAGTGAAAGCAATTGCCACTAATCATTATAGCTCATTTGAATGTTGTTTCATTGTTTCATAAACATACCCAGGAATATCTTCAGCATTCCTTCACAATTTTGATACGTGGACTGTTACATTGTAGCAAGATTTCAAAAAGCAACTGAATACAGGTTTCAATTCTCTGGAGAGACTTTGCTTAAAATATGTGACTAGTATTACATCCATGGTTAAAATTAATACATATACAATCTGTGAGAAAAATTGTGAAGCATTCACTGATTACTATATAAATAGCTGTATTTTTAGGATTCATGCAAATTGTTCTTTTTTAAGAAAGGGAATTGTCCTGTTTTAGAATTATTATTATTTTTTTTTATGTGGTGAGAGTGTTTCTGCCGGCCGGCAATAAGTTGAAATGTTTTAAACATTGCTAGAGAAATAATAAATTTTTCTTATAACTTTTTTTCATTTAATATAAATAAAATATCCACATCAAATGTGAACTAGCGCTCTCTTGAAGTACTCCACAAGTTTAATGTTTAATGTTGGAAGCTCACTTATCAAAATGAAAAATTTAGCTATCAAAGAAAAAAATAGATTAAAAATGTTTATACTGTAGCAAAGATGTATTTGAACTATTTTTGTACAATCTGCAGGGGTAAGTATTTTTACCCTCCCATACCCTAACCCTCTGGGGGGTGGCTGTGACTAACCCTCTGGGGGTGGCGGCTAATGCTAACCCTTGTGGGGGTTTCAGGGGTGGCTATGGCTAACCAATCTCCTGGTGCCTAACCCTTCAAGGAATAACACAAAAAAAATGTTTGGGGCTACTAACTCGCGAGAAAGTAAAGATGTCCATGGGAGAAACAGCTGTTTGTGAGATCTATGCCTGCAACCCTGATCATTTGCCCCTGTGACTTGTTGGTCATCATAGCGAAGCAAACACTTACAGAAAACTGCAAGCACTTAAATTGCAAATGAAAAGTGTTGGGAATTAGGGTTATGTGGTATAAACACAGTATAACCTGCACCACTCCCCATTAGAATCTCTGCCTCAGTTAGGTTTCTCTGCAGAGCAGTCACTTTAAGTTGGGTTGGATTCCGTTGCATAACTTGGGTGGAGTCAAGTTCCTCAGAAGCATGATCAGAATACCAACTTTCAGTGCGCCGAGTGTCCAGTGTCTCTTTTTTATTTCATTGCTCCTCTCCCTGATGTCACATTGCGATCTTACTTACCTCAACTTCTTTCAAGGTCCCTAAGCTATACAATAGTGAAAAAGCAATCCACATTCATCCAGTAGTTTTTGTGTGATGCCGGAACGAACAGACAAACAGACCCACAAAAGTGCAGAAAAAAAAGTTTTGTCTTCATACAGATGGAGCCACGCTAATCGTGGCTCCATATGTGCCTCTGCGCGCTGGCCCAGGCATGCCTATCACCGAGAGCGTCTCCTTCCGGGGTGCGTGTGTCCGTGATGCGCATGCGCCCCATTCAGTAGAATGGGAGAGCGTCTCTGTGCACTCCGGCGGGGCTAAGCGGATGGATCGTCTAGTTACGCGGGGAGTGCACGCCTGTGATGGAGCTGCACTGGATGAGTGCGGCTCCACCTGTAGTTCATAAACAGTCCTTAAAAGTATATTTCTCAAAGAAATTGCTATGTACAGACACAACCTTTACACAGTACCTTATACAGTATGTATAGATTATAATGTGTCTTTGAATTTGTTCTTTCAATTACTTACAACCCTGGACAATGGGGGTCATTTCGAGTAGATTGTAGCTGTGCTAAATTTAGCACAGCTATGATCTTCTTCCCTGACATGCGGGGGGACGCCCAGTACAGGGCTAGCCCGCCCCACATGTCAGTGCCGCCCGCCCCCCTCGCAGAAGTGCAAAGGCATCGCACAGCGGAAATGCCTTTGCACTTCTAGAGTAGCTCCCGGCCATCGCAGCTTTAGCGTGCTGGCCGGAAGCTACTCATCGCTCCCCGGCCCGCAGCGGCTGCGTGTGACGTCACGCTGCCGCTGAGGCCCGCCCCCCATTTGGTCCGGCCACGCCTGCATTGGCCGGTCCAAACCCACGAAACGGCGGCCAATTGCTGCCGTTCCGCCTCCTCCCGCCTAGCGATCACCTCTGCCTGTCAATCAGGCAGAGGCGATCGCATCCCTGCTATGGCCTTCGGCCGTCTGGCATGCGCCGGCGCCGTAGCAGGGACCCGTTCGCTCTGCTGCGTTAAAACGCAGCGAGCGAACGGGTCAGAATGACCCCCTAGTGTTTAGCAGCAAAGGAGTTAATGTATGTTCATATGCTATTCCAAGTTCCTCTTATTAATTGTCTTTTCAGTGAAAAGGGTTGTAATTATTCAATTATCACCCTTCATTTCTGCTGCCAATCAATAAAATACTCATGTAACTTCAGTCACTACATTTTTCTTTTCATTAAACAGAAATATTTGAATGTATCATTATTTTGTAGCCTGCGTGAACATTTGCACAAAACTTTAACACCCTTTGGAACAGTGAGTGCTGAAGAACGTGTAAGGCTTCTGTTCATTGTATGCATTAAAAAATAATTGTTTATTTTTTTCATAACTGAAAAAAAAACATGTCACGCTGTAACTTCTAATAATAACACAACCCACTGCACATCCATACAGTAGTTTTGTGTGAGCTAAGCCTTGGAAAGATAACACAATAATCTCTTCTTGACTGAACTTACTAAAGCATTTAACATGCCGAAACTTTGCGGGCAAGTTAAACAGAGGCTTTTTTTCTGCATCCAAAACCCTATGTTTATCTAATAAAATGGTACTTTACGATATATAATGTGACAGTTTTATGCACAATTACAGAAGTAAATGAACTCTGTCTATATGATGCAATAGACACAGAGACACACCATTATAGGTAAACAGTGACCCAACATCAAATAGTCAAACTTAAAATCCTATGTTCACAAGTCACAATAATTAGTCATTAGTCACATTAGTCATTTCCTATTTGCTTGCTGAAATGTAGAAGATAAGAACAACTTGCTTGTGCAATGTTGTCAAACACGTGCTATAAGTACAAATGACTTTACTAAGGAGAATAACATTGTTAACTAGACTTCATTTATTTTCATAATCTGTAATGCTACCTTTGGTGAGAAATGCTTTTTTTTTTTTGCTAGAAACAATAGGTTTCATTGTTTTTTTATTTGAATTATTTTAAAAATGCACTGGCAAAGTCTTTAAATGGGTGGTAAATGTGCAATTCTACAAGTTTGAACTCAAAAACAAAATCTGCCTATAAAAAGTACAGATGTGCGCCTCACACTTTGGTTTTGGTTCTAATGTTTTATTTTTTTATTACCAGTAATTTTAATAGCTCACACATATTCCGCAGCGCTTTACAGATAATATTTGGCCATTCACATTAGTCCCTGCCCCAGTGGAGCTTACGATCTATATTGCCTAGCACATTTACACACACACATATTCACGCTAGGGTTAATTTTGTCAGAACTTAGTTTACCAATCTGTATATTTTTGTATTGTGGGAGGAAACCGGAGTACCCGGGAAAACCCACACAAGTACAGGGAGAATATACAAACCCCACACAGTTAGGGCCATGGTGGGAATCAAACCCATGACCTCAATGCTGCGAGGCAGTAATGCTAACCATTACGCCATCTGTACTGCTTTGCAAAACCACCATCAAATGTTTTGGTTCGAAGTTCGGATTTAAAATCTGAATCTTGGGCTTTAGATTTCTTCAAAATGGATATAAAAACAGCTAAACTCATGCAATTTTTACAATCCAAAACCCAAACTTCATATTTAAAATCTGAATTCCAAACTGCGGAAAGATCCGAACTGCGGGAAGATCCAAACTGAAGGAAGATCTGAACCAAGTTTAGCAAAATTCAAGTGGGTCCGGATTTCTAAAGCATGGGATCTCACATCTCTAAAAAAAGTAATAACAAAAACATCACCACTAGTCTAAAAACAACAAGAGTGCCTAAGAAAATGTCTTGAATAAATAAGTTTTTATATATATATATATATATATATATATGTATGCATATATATATGTACGTACGTATATATATATATATATATATATATATATATATAGGGCCCAGGCCTTCTAGTTGAAGTATAACTACAGAATTGTGACTGTATATTTGTATTTTGGGTTGCATGTATCTTAGAATACAGTACATTTGGTTTGTAATCTGGCATATGCTGTAGATTTATCCACCATCAGTCATAACTATATTATAACATTTGTGTATGGGACTTGCATCTCTATGCCCTTATTGTACCCAACTTGCACAGGAACGGCCTGAAATGCTTCTCATAGAGCAATGGCCCACAAGTCTAAATACTTACAACTGGAACAGTATGGCGAAAATTTGGTAAATAGATCAGAAATTCAGATGTATGCAAGACAAATTGACTTTCACTCAACTCTAAATTAGCCCCAAAATGTTAAACAAAGAGAAATTGTGCATATTGCTGTTTAATTTCCCTATTTTGTCTGTCTATGTGGAAAAAGTTGATGAGTTCATATGTATATTTTTAAAAAGATTTAAATGAATACTGTTAATCTGTTTACATAAGGACCAAAAATCCCTTCTTTTACCTATGTTCAAGCTGTGTTTACCATGTGGTGACAGTAACACAAGGCATCAGAACACTGACACATGACTAAACACTGGTGTTTACAAGGCATAATATTTATAAAAGCATATTGTAAAACCAGGCATCCTCTCTGAGATGATATTATCCCAATTCATGAAAGTTAGACTTTCCTTGTAGTAACACAGTTAAAGAAATTGCTCTTGTAATGCAAGTACACAAGAAAAATGATATCTATGAAAATAAGCAAAAGTTTCCAGCGTGCTTTGCAAACAGGCCACATGTGACCCGTGCCTGTAGCACTGTACTATATACAGTATTTTATTAGGTCGGAGAGGATTGCCAATATCAGGCTGCCACATAAACAGCCCATACCATTATGGCTGATACTGTTACATTTGTCCTATATTGTCATGTGATCAACTTTGAATTTTTAGAAAACAAAGCCAAATTCAGCAAATGCATTGAGCAGTTAATGATATTTGGATATTTTATATGATTGCATGTTATTTAAATAAATACCTATTGCTATTGTGAAAGGGTTAAGATTTATGCATTTTACTGTGCTTGATGCCAAATCTCCTGTATCTATTTATTATGATCTTTAAATAAAATAATACATAAACTAGCCATACTGTATACTTTTCAATCTCCTTCAGTATCTGTAAAATAAAATCAATGTACTCAAACGTTCCTTAGTGACATATATCCTAGGACTTCACACATCAGACATTTACATAATACTCCCATAACTTTTCCCCACCCCCACACACAATCTATTGAAAAGACTTAAAGGGGGGTACACACGGAGAGATCTGACTAGATTTCTTAGATTTTAAGCAGGAATCTGTTGTGTGTATGCCCCTCAGCAATAGTGATGCGCGGCCCCGCGCATCGCTGTTGCCGGTGCTAGATTGAGCCTGTATGCAGGCTCAATCTAGCGGGTCACTCACTTCACCGTTGTGTGAAGTGAGCGGCCCCCCGTTGTCGTCCCACCTCGCTCAGCACATCGCGCTGTGCTGAGAGGGGGAGAGATGTGTGCTGAGCGGTCTGTTGTAACACAGTGGCCCCAGAAACCTATACTTTGATAAAGTATTCAATACATGGAAATGGAGAATGGTAGTCCCATATATAACAGGAAAATCGAGGACGTGCTTCATGGTGCAGTATACTTTATTTCAGTATTTAAAAAAAAACAGAATGCATATCAAAAGTACAAATCAATTTTGGCAAATCACTGACTACAGAGTCCAGCCAATCCAGCAAGAGATACAGAAAAAGCCTAGCCAATTACTAACGTGTTTTTATTGGCGTTGAGGTGGGGTGAGGTATTCTTTACCCGGGACTGGGCCTGTTGGAGGTTACCTGGGTCTCGCTGCACCCCCCCACACCTTCCTCATTGCAGGCAGTGGGCAGACAGTGAGAGATGACTACATGCTGCTGTGTGCTGGCCTAGGGGGAGAGGCAGTAGTAGTCAGCCTCACTCCTATGTGTGGTGATGTGCAGTGGGGAGGCGATCGCAGCTGTCACCCACCACCAACCAAATTTAACATAAGCGCCCCACCCATCGGCATGCGCACACAAAATAATATATTTTCTTATTTTGTAAGGAGGAGTTTGCACACCTCACTCCTGTTGGCAATGCCCCCAACTTTATCGGAGCCCAGCAGAGCTGTCGACACCCCTGCATGTTTTGCCACTCATACAACAGGAAGCACCCTCTGAAGTCAGAGTGCTGAAATACCTTAGCTTTGGCATGGGGAACTGGTTTATCATCCTAGATTTTGTTCTTTTAATCTAGTACGCATTTTGTATATTGCCTTTAAATGCTGCACCATAAAGTGTGACCTTGGTTCAGGGATACTGTGCACATCCTCCAAGACATTGCCACTTCCATAGGCGATGGCACTCCTGGGACACACTTGTCAGTGAGGGTAGTTTCAACATTTCTGAACGTATACTCTATGTTCTTTCATTAAGAATACAGCACAAGCAATACACTCACCTTTATCATCCCAGGAGTGCCATCGCCTATACTCCATTTTATATATATATATATATATATATATATACACATATATATATATATGTATACACACATATATATCTATCTATACATATTTATATATATAAACCATGTATTCTCTATTCTTATAGTCTATGGTTCTTAACTTCCATATAATTCCACATGCATTACTACTGCCAAAAAAAGAATCATTTGGTACTAGTTTAGCTTTTCTATGTTCATGCTTTGAAAGTATATATATCAAACTGTATCTTTTCAATAAGGAATTATTTATATCATATCTTGTCAGAAAACAAAAAAATTCAGAAAGGAGCCTTTACTGCCTTTTTATACTCATTCTGTGTACCTAATTTAATTTTATAAATACTTGATCTATTGTGAATTTTAATGTTTTTATTTTCTTAGTTTGTAGTTAATGCCCTGAATGTGTGTAATATTTCTATATTGTAGTAGTAATATAACAAAAATAATGTTTAATGTTGCCTTTATAATTATTACATGTAGTTTTTGTTTGTATTCTGTTTTGTAGTTTGTTGAATTTATTGAATTGTAAATAAAAAAACTAAAATGTTGATTAAAGGGTATACTGTATTATCTTTAATTCAGTAAGATAACTACAAATTCCAACTGTATTTGTAAGGCAACTGAAATAAATAATATTTGATTACAATATCTACATCAGTCTACAGCTTTTGCAAGATTTCATGCAATACATTTAACAAAAGAGTATTGTGAGGTTGTCTTTTCTGTCTTACTCAGGCACGTATTTAAAGTTTAATGTACATGTCAACTTTTTTTTTTCCCTCTTCATTTTTAAAACAACATTTATGTCTTGCACAAACTTGCATAAAATTTCCAAACAGGCACATAGCACTTGAAGCACATTCAGAAACACATAATCAATAGATGACCTTTTTATCATGGTTTGTGCCTACAGGCTTTTTAACAAAGGATAATCCATTAGATTAAAAATATGTCATTTCTGTACAGTGAGAAAATAAGAAAATGATGGAAGAAGAAAGCAGGGATTATTTTTTTAACCAAGTTTTTACTTAGGCATTATATTACAATTCTCCTTCTCGGCATACAGAAATTCTACATTCAATACTCACTTTTATTTTACCTCAATAAGTTTAATGATAATGATGAGTGACATTTGACAATATGGGAACATTATGTTTATCTAATTGTTTGAATAGTCAGGGAGTACAAAAAAATCTATATATAAAATGGTTTTACAGTAGGGTAGGTTCCAAGAATTACTCACAGATCCGCTCTCTCCATCAGATAAAAAATGTTTCTAAATTAGCCAAAATCAGTGACAAAAAATATAAAATAACTGGATAAATCAATAAATGTGCATTTTCATTAGATAAGGATTCCGGGAACATCCCATTTGCTTAGAAATGATGTGCTTAATGTGGAGTTAGATTTAAACCATGCTCATCTGCTTTTGACTTGTGTGCACACAAAAAAATATGCATATATTGGCCAGTATGGACACGTCTTGTGTTTGGTTTACTACTAGTCATCATCATCAGAGCATACTTGTATATATTTACTAAATTGTAGGTCACACTAGAAAAAAAGTGAGGAAAGAGTGAAACGATCACTTAAATGATTGTCATTCCCTAACTTTATCGCATCATTAATTTCAGCATTTCACTTTTTCTCCTAAAATACTGCCAATTTTATCTACAATATTGTGTCACCATTAAAACATATGGCAGCACTAAGGGCCAAATGTATTAATCCTTAACAGTAGATAAAGCTGAGACGCATAAAACTGAGTGATAAATGATCAGCCAATCAGCTCCTGTCATTTTTCAAACACAGTCTGTGACATGGCAGTTAGGAAGCTGAATTAGTGAACAAGCTATTAAAAGTTAGAATTATAATTTACCATTGGGTATATTCTCCTTTGTCAATTTTGATACCTCTAGCAGCTGATATCGGGATATCCTCATCTGAAGAAGGAAGCAGGAAGTGGTCTGTGTCATTATTGTTCGTTTATCAATAAAGATGTATTTTTCTTTCACTTACAGCGCATGTGCACAATTCATTCAAGATGCACTATGCGTCTCTATTGACACCGCTGAAGGGGTGACTTTATATTCGCCCTCTTTGACACACCGCTTCTTGGCTAACAGAGATGTAGGCGCTTCCTGCTTCCCAATGGAAACAGGTGATGCAAGATTGTCCTTTTCTCCATGGTAAGTGGAGTGTTAGTACATGCAGACCATTATTAAAGTTCAATACCCAGCACTTGGCAAGGAACCCTATCTACTCCTATAAGAAGAGAAGAAATGTGTGTTTAAGTAGAATAAAGATAGATTTGAAAGATTTTGAGCATTCATTTGTAAAATAGATATAAAAAAAAATCATGTTACTTACGCATTTTAATAATGGAAGATTTTGTACATTGACTATTTGTCTTGTAGCAACTTTCAGCATTACTAGACACGTGCCCAATAATAACATTTTGTATAGAGTCCATGTACTGCCCATGAAATGACACCCCCATCTACATCGGTGCACCCCTACTATTATGGCACCTAACACCTTTCAGTTTAAGATTCATTCCTGCACAATAGTTTAGAGAGATGCAGATGTTGCACATGATGGAGAATGATGTAGCTGCTTTATAATTACTGCTATGATGTTATTTATGTACATCACTAAACAATATGCTAAAACGTTAAAGGAAAATATTAATAATACAATTACTTTTATTGGTACTAATAATCATAATAACGAAAAAATAAGGCTATTCATTGTTAGGGTCATTTCATTTTACACAAAGCTTCTGTCAGCAGTGATATGAGGAATGTTTCATTAATTCAGTTAAATTTACGATTTTCTTACAGTCAAACTTTATGCATTTAACATTTGTTTTTGCAAAAGTCAAACTGTAATTTTATACATGTTAATCTCATAATAATAGAAAGGCATTTGTAGCCCCTGAGGTGATATTGTACAGAATCAATTATAATGAAATGAGAGTTTAAACGTGCAATCCGTACAAGGGAGGTTTCCTCAAATAAATACTATAATGGGTTACATTTATAAAAGCTATAGCACAGAAACACTAAGTCAAAGCAGCGCTACTTGAAAAATAATGGGGGGGGGGGAAATGTACTGCATCTACAAAAACTTTTTGGTTACATGCCATCGTTACTGCAGAAGCATTATTTTGAAAATGCTTTCATAAATATTGCTTTAAATAATACCCAATTAAAGATATTTTTTTTTAGAATAAATGACACTAGGTGATATAGTAAGCGATAATGCTAATTTTTACCCTCCTGAGTGATATCGTTTACTATATCGCCCAGTGTGTATGTTGCAGGTGACGGCCGATGTGCGGTCAAGGTGATCGTTAACAACCCCCTTCCGTCGGCTGAGCATGCAGCTTAATCTAACTATATTGTCAGATGCTGCATGTTTGGGCCGGCCACGGCATGACGTCACTGTGCGATATATCATAGTGTGTATGTGTTATGCACACCAGTGCCTGCAGGAAAGTACTGGTGTTTGAACTGTTATGCAAAACAAATGGACTCACAGACAAACTGGGGAATATGACATAACGTACACAGAAGGTGATAGGGTAACAAAATACACACACAGTGAACAGAGAAGCCCAGAGGCTAAGGAACTGGGTATCTCCCTTGTATTAGAACTGCTCAGATGTAAAAAGCAAGATGTTGTGTTTTAATACGTAGAGAACCCGAAATGCTGTTGCTAAGGGCAACAGCAAAACCCTAAAGGGTTACCAACGGGTGTGGCAGTAAACTCCTTGGTCAGAGATGGAATGATAGACACAAGGAGAGCCTCCACAATCCTGATTCTCACTTGCAGTGCACAGGTTTAAGCTTACTGCCACTAAACTGACCCCTGACACCTAGCACAGTGAGACAGGATTAGACAGGCAAGTGTTAGAATACAGCCGCAAACTTGCTAAGTTCACAGAGTAATAACAGAACCCCAGCAAGCTAAACGACTGACTCCAGTCTTACTGCTAGGTCTGGATTGGCAGAGTGTAATACCAAATCCCCAGGCCTATTTGCAGTAAGCAACAAACAAATACAAAGCTACACAGTACTGGCTAACTTTCATGAACTGACTAACCAACAGAGATTCAGCAGCATCTGCTTACCCTGAAAAGAGGCCTTATAAAGCAGGTGCTGTCCACGCCCCACTCAGACCTCACAGACTGTGAGCACAAAAACCAGCACCGGATCCCCTGCCGTGCACAGAGCCTATAACCACTGCACAGCAAAAGACCCGAACCGGAGTATCAGCTGCGCTCAGGTTACTCCACTAGCACTTGTCTCCCGGTTGCCATGACAACGTGGCAGCACAGGGCAGGAGACCCTAACAGTACCCCCCCTCTGACGAGGGGTCAAAGAACCCCTACCACCGGGTTTATCGGGGAACTGCGAGAAGAAAGAGCGTATCAGTCTGGGGGCATGAAGATCACAACTGCGCACCCACGACCGCTCCTCCGGGCCATGCCCCTTCCAGTGCACCAAAAATGACAGCCGACCCCGAACCACCTTGGAGTCAAGAATCCTTTCAACAACAAACTCCCTCTGGCCACGTATCAGAAGAGGGGAAGGTCTTCCACTGGAAGAAGGATTACTAATCGCCCGTTTTAAAAGGGAACAATGAAATGTTTTATTGATACCCAAAGAACGGGGCAGATCTAACTGAAATGCCACCGGATTGATAACCCTGGTGATCTTATAAGGGCCGATGAACCGGGGCCCTAACTTATGAGATGGCTGTCTCAACTTCAAATTCTTGGTAGACAACCAGACGAAGTCTCCTAATTTGAAGCTGCAGGGTCTTTTCCGCTTATCAAAAACCCTTTTGGTCACTAATGACACAGACACAAGGGCTTTCTTCACTTTCCGCCAAATACCTCTAAGGACCGAAACCACAGAGGAACCACCAGGCGTGGAGTCCACGGGGTCAAAAGAATTGGCCTTAGGATGATGCCCATACACACAAAGGAAGGGAGAGATCCCTGTAGCAGAGTGAGCCGCGTTGTTATAGGCAAACTCCGCCATGGACAGATGAGCAACCCAGTCAGTCTGACACTTGGAGACATAACACCTGAGGAACTGCTCCAAGGACTGGTTCACCCTTTCAGTCTGCCCATTAGACTGCGGATGGTAGCCTGACGACAAGCTGACAGAAATCTGGAGATCGGAACAAAATGCCCTCCAGAATTTGGCCACAAACTGGGATCCGCGGTCAGAGACCACATCAAGTGGCAACCCGTGGAGACGCACAACATGCAGCATAAATAATTCAGACAGGCGTCTGGCTGATGGCAGCCCAACCAGTGGAACGAAGTGCGCCATCTTCGAAAACCTGTCAACGACAACCCAGATGGCTGTCATCCCCGAGGATTTGGGCAAGTCCACCACAAAATCCATTGAAATGTGGGTCCATGGCTTAGATGGGATAGAGAGTGGATGTAATGGGCCAACAGGAACCCCTCTAGGAGTCTTATTTCGGGCACAGATGTCACATGCCCGAACCCACTGATCCACATCCTTAGCCACCGAGGGCCACCACACCGCCCTAGATAGCAACTCCCGAGTTCTGGCAATACCCGGGTGACCTGCCGACTTCTTGGCATGGAATTCCAGGAACACTCGCTGTCTTAACCTAGGAGGCACAAACAAAAGACCTACCGGAAGGTCTGGAGGAGCCTGCTCCTGTGCTCTAAGGACTAATGATAAGAGGTCCTGGGTAATGCCCACTTTAATACATGATGGGGAAACAATGGGCAACGGCTCCTCGGTGGTCTCCTGGATTGGAGCAAAACTCCGCGAGAGCGCATCAGCCTTGATGTTTTTTGACCCAGGGCGATATGTTATCAAAAAATTAAAGCGAGCAAAAAACAAAGCCCATCGTGCCTGCCTGGCATTGAGACGCTTCGCTGACTCTAAATATGCCAGATTCTTATGGTCAGTGAGAATTGAGACCACAAACTTAGCCCCTCAAGCCAGTGTCTCCACTCCTCGAGTGCATCCTTAATAGCCAACAATTCCCGGTTACCCACGTCATAATTCATCTCGGCAGGCGAAAATTTACGGGAAAAGTAAGCACAGGGATGAAGGCGATTATCAGACACTCCCATCTGAGAAAGCACTGCCCCAATACCCATCTCAGAGGCATCCACCTCCACCACAAAAGGACGCTCTGGATCTGGGTGTCGCAGCACCTTGGCCGAAACAAATGCCCTTTTGAGACGGGCATAAGCCGCTTTAGCCTCACAAGACCAGTGAGCAACATCCGCCCCTTTCTTAGTGAGTGCCACCAAGGGCGCCACTATAGACGAAAATCCAGCGATAAATCGTCTATAAAAATTCGCAAAGCCCAGGAAACGCTGAAGCGCCTTCAAACTAGTGGGCTGCACCCAATCCAGGACTGCCTGTACCTTGGAACCCTCCATTTGGAAACCTTCTGGGGAGATAATATATCCTAGAAATGCGATTTGCTGAACTTCAAATTCGCACTTCTCCAGCTTCGCCCCAAGCCGGTGGTCTCTGAGTTTCTGGAGGACTAAGCGTACATGCTTCCGATGTTCCTCCAGGGAATGGGAGAAGATTAGGATGTCATCTAAGTATACAACTAAGAATCTATCCAAATATTCCCTGAGCACATCATTCATGAAATCCTGGAAGACTGCCGGGGCATTACAGAGCCCAAAAGGCATCACCAAATATTCATAATGCCCTGAGTGGGTATTAAAGGCAGTCTTCCATTCATCCCCCTCTCTTATTCGGATTAGATTGTACGCACCGCGTAGGTCAATCTTAGAAAAAATGGTGGCAGTACGAAGCTGGTCAAACAAGACCGAAATGAGAGGCAGTGGGTATGAGTTTTTAATCGTGATACGGTTCAATTCCCTGAAGTCGATGCAGGGTCGCAACGAACCGTCCTTTTTACCCACGAAGAAGAACCCCGACCCAACTGGAGACTGTGAAGGTCTGATAAATCCCTTAGCCAAGTTCTCCTGAATGTACTCTGCCATAGCCTGAGTCTCAGGACGTGACAGGGAGTACAACCTGCTCTTGGGAAGCTTAGCATTTGGCAACAAATCAATGGCACAGTCATAGGGGCGATGGGGAGGTAGTACCTCTGCAACTTTTTTGGAGAACACGTCCGCAAAATCTGCATAACACCCTGGCAATCCTGGCAAACTTAGCTGCGAGAGCCTGACTGGAAGGCTCAAGCAACTCCTGAAACAATCAGTACCCCAACTAAGAATCTCCCCAGAGACCCAGTCAAATTGAGGATTGTGGGCCCTTAACCAGTGTAACCCCAACACCAATGGGGCAAAAGTACAGACAGTCACATAAAAGGACAATTTTTCAGAGTGTGTGGCTCCAATAAACAAAGAAATCTGGCTAGTGCAAGAGGTAATTTTACCTTGGGATAATGGTTCCCCGTTTAACCCACAAATCTCAATTTCCGATGCCAAGGGTACTAAGGGAACAGAGTGTTTTAGGGCGAATTGGCGGTCCATAAAAACCCCGTCGGCCCCACTGTCCACAAAGGCCTCAGTCTTGACAGTTTGACCGAGGATCTTCAAGGTCACCGGAATGATAAAAGTCTTCTTGGGAAATTCTGACTTCTGGCCTGACAGGATATTTCCCATCACCCTCAGGCCCTGAAGTTTTCCGGCTTTTCTGGGCATGATACTACCACATGACCTTTATTCCCACAGTACAAACACAACCCCTGCTGTCTCCTCCGCGTCTTCTCACGCGAGGAGAGGCGGGTAGCCCCAATCTGCATAGGCTCCTCAGAAAATTCCTCAGAGTCTGAGGTTCCCTTGGGAAGGAAGGAAATCTCAGTCTCCCTTTCAAGCCTACGCTCTCTCAGCCGTCTATCCACCCGGATGGATAACTGCATGAGCTGATCCAAGCTATCAGGCAAGGGATATTGTACCAGTTGGTCCTTTATCTGGTTAGAAAGACCTCTTCGGTACTGGTGTCTCAGGGCTGGGTCATTCCACTGGGTATCATGGGCCAACCTCCGAAACTCCGTACAGTAAACCTCAACTGGCCTTCGCCCTTGCTTAAGGATCGAAATCTGAGCCTCGGCTGAGGCCGTCTTGTCAGGGTCATCATACAACATGCCCAGTGCCGTAAAAAAAGCATCAACACTTTTAAGCGACGGACAGTCAGGCTGCAACCCATATGCCCAGACCTGTGGGTCTCCTTGTAGCAAGGAAATCACTATGCCCACCCGCTGAATCTCCGACCCAGAAGACTGAGGCCTAAGCCGAAAGTATAGCTTGCAGCTCTCCTTGAAACAAAAGAACTGCGAGCGATCTCCAGAAAAACGATCCGGGAGATTTACTTTCGGCTCCTTAACCCCTGCAGGTGCTGCTGCTGCGGGAGCTCCGCCAGCAGCCTGGGAGGTGTGCATTTTAATGGACAAATCATTAAATTGTCGAGTCAGGACCTGCACCTGATCGACCACCTGTTGCAACGTATTTTGAGGGGTATGCTCCATATTCCCACAAAATTTCAACAGGAGTATTAGGCTGCTGAATATGTTATGCACACCAGTGCCTGCAGGAAAGTACTGGTGTTTGAACTGTTATGCAAAACAAATGGACTCACAGACAAACTGGGGAATATGACATAACGTACACAGAAGGTGATAGGGTAACAAAATACACACACAGTGAACAGAGAAGCCCAGAGGCTAAGGAACTGGGTATCTCCCTTGTATTAGAACTGCTCAGATGTAAAAAGCAAGATGTTGTGTTTTAATACGTAGAGAACCCGAAATGCTGTTGCTAAGGGCAACAGCAAAACCCTAAAGGGTTACCAACGGGTGTGGCAGTAAACTCCTTGGTCAGAGATGGAATGATAGACACAAGGAGAGCCTCCACAATCCTGATTCTCACTTGCAGTGCACAGGTTTAAGCTTACTGCCACTAAACTGACCCCTGACACCTAGCACAGTGAGACAGGATTAGACAGGCAAGTGTTAGAATACAGCCGCAAACTTGCTAAGTTCACAGAGTAATAACAGAACCCCAGCAAGCTAAACGACTGACTCCAGTCTTACTGCTAGGTCTGGATTGGCAGAGTGTAATACCAAATCCCCAGGCCTATTTGCAGTAAGCAACAAACAAATACAAAGCTACACAGTACTGGCTAACTTTCATGAACTGACTAACCAACAGAGATTCAGCAGCATCTGCTTACCCTGAAAAGAGGCCTTATAAAGCAGGTGCTGTCCACGCCCCACTCAGACCTCACAGACTGTGAGCACAAAAACCAGCACCGGATCCCCTGCCGTGCACAGAGCCTATAACCACTGCACAGCAAAAGACCCGAACCGGAGTATCAGCTGCGCTCAGGTTACTCCACTAGCACTTGTCTCCCGGTTGCCATGACGACGTGGCAGCACAGGGCAGGAGACCCTAACAGTATGCCCATGTTGGCCGCCCGGGCCAGAAGAGGGACACCTAGTGTGTACGCACCTTTAGATTGTAAACTCATTTGGAGGGAGTCCTCTTTTGCTTCTGTTTAATGTCATTGATCATTACTTGCTTGTATTTTGAGCCTATCAATGTACAGTGCTGCATAATATGTCAACACATTTCTAGATAAAGGATAATAATGACACTTCGTTCAATGGGAAGATGCCAGTGATTATGAAGGCCTAATGCCTAAAGCATAACTTGATAACTTGGAGTTTCAAGCCACTTTCATCTGGTCAGCACATGTAATAATTGCTACATAATAAAGGAAAAGGGAAATTCAAGAAAATAGACCTGTCTTTAGGTATTATGTAGAGAACAAGACATATAGATATGTAAAAGCTGAACTGTCCCTCAGAATGACCAAAGCTGGGACAAGTCAGAGGAGAGGGAGACAGCTACTAATTGTGCAGAAGCATGTTATTTATGTAAGCCACCCCCTCAATGCTCATCCCATTATCACCATCACACTACTCCATTTTCACTGTCCCAACAAAAAGGCTCTGTATATGCCTGAGCTCTCCTCTCCTGTCACATCGAGAAGCTTCCATCAATCTATGTATCAGATGATAGCGGCTGTGTTTTTATTCCTTTCTGAACGCAGTACAGCATAGGAATTTTTTTTACAACCAGTTGTGCTTTGGCTTTTAGTTTCATGTGCCCCAATGATTTGTAATAAAAAAGAGAAAAAGCATAGCCTTTATCAGATACTGAGTACCTACCAAGAACTAGGATCTGTATTTACACTTAACCACCATATGACTCCATATTGTACATTTACCACTAGAGAATAAGCTCTACATTGCACGCTGGCCACCAAGCAAAGAGCCCTGTATCTGTACATTGGGTCTTGCCAGGACTCTGTCCATGTATTGGCCCTCATTCCGAGTTGATCGCTCGCTGACGTTTTTCGCAGCACAGCGATCAAGTTACTACTGCGCATGCACCAAAATGTCCACGCATGTCGTACAGGTACAAACAGCATCGTTGCTGTGCAATGCTTCTAGCAACGAATCCGTTCGCACAACCGATCGCAGGGAGATTGACAGGAAGAGGGCGTTTGTGGATGTCAACTGACCGTTTTCTGGAAGTGGTAGAGAAAATGCAGGCGTGTCCAGGCGTTTGCAGCGCGGCTATATGTCGTCAATTCCGGGCCCGGACAGGTTGAAGTGATCACAAGGGCTGAGTAAGTTCAGACCTGCTCTGAAACTGCAAAAAACTTTTTTGTACCGCTCAGCTGCACATGCGATCGCACACTTGCAAAGCAAAAATACACTCCCCCGTGGGCGGCGACTATGCGTTTGGATGGCTGCAAAAAGTAGCTAGCAAGCGATCAACTCGGAATGAGGGCCCTTGTGTCTGGTCTGCAGTACAACTGTGCTACCAGAGGACAGTCTCTCATGTAGGAGTTACTCTGCAATCATTTGCACCTGGTCCACTACTACATAACCCTACTTCTCACCAGACACCTTGCTGGTCACTGATGTTTTCTTGCCCTTCATGTGATAAGGTTGCTGATCCTGTTCATGCTTCCTGAATTTATCCAGTCATGTTTCCAGTCATGTTTGCTGCTTCTGCAAGAGAGGAAGCTTTGTGTCAGTTCTGACTCACTGTGCCTGGAACCTGCTGTTACCTGTGGTTATTATTTGTCTGATTACTGGATCCCTGTTTCTGCATGCTCCTCTGTTCTGGACTTTGCTTAAAACTCCAGTGTACTATCATAGAGAACTCTGCAGCTCACCAAACTACCATCTATTGTTTGCTATTAATCCTGGTACATTTTGGTAAGCTCACATCCAGCTCCTCAGTCTGTCTGCTATATTGAATATCTGCAAATCAAGTATTACTACATTCATAAATATCAGCATTGTCAAGTGTATTTCAGTGTCATCAGAGTATTTGCAAAACAAGTATTATATACTGTTGTACTGTATATCTGCTTCATCAAGTGTTTACAGTATTTGTACTCCAAGTGTTACTGCATACCCAGCCACAGTTTGTCTTTATTAGAGTTACCTGCTATCCAGCCACACCAAAGATTGATTACCTGTGCCATTCTAGTGTGTCCTGCAATTAACACCTTGAATTTATCCGTAACATTTTGGGTCGTTGTGTTTCTGGTAAACTCCGGGGGTTTCACATAACACCTTGATGTAACATCTGCAATGTTTCCAAAAACAGCTTATACCACAACTGATTGAGAAGCCTTTTCCCTGACAGAGCAATAATTTAGTCATATTAAATGTAGGAACACGGAGCATTTTACCACTTCAGAACACTAGAATAATAACAGTAGGCTCGGATGATTCTAGCGTGGCTGGTGGACGGGCTTGAGTGGTGATCATGTTCTTATCTATTAGGCATCAGGGGTAGAGTTTTGGGATTGTGCTGTGATGACTTATGGGCTTAGAACCCAGTAGTCCCAATGCACAGTCGCCAGCCTGCGCATGTACAAGCCGCAGTGTGGTCAAAGAGGGATCATTTGGATCTCATGGGGAAATACCCTCTCAGAAGCCCATAGCCCATCTATAGATGGCAATGTCTATCTTTATCTAATCCATCTGCTCATTGACATCTCTTTCATATGTCCTAGTACAGAAACATCATAATAATAATAATAATATTCTATTTATATAGCTCTCTTTCTCCAGTAGGACTGGAGTACTATTAGGCTGATCTGCACACACCAAGTGCAGGGAAAAGCAGTGAGATTGAAGATCTACTCCACTGCACTCCGCATAAGGAATGGGGAGAGGTAAGTGCCACTGGACTGCCAGAAGGTGATCTATAGCCATAGTGTGGTGGTAGGGTTAAAGTAACAGAGATGTATTGCCACTGGATATGGGATGCTATTTTATTACAAATGGTGATTATTACCACTAGGGAGAGGAGAGGTTATTCTTCAATAGGGACCTAAAGACATAGGGTGAGGGTAATGCCTCTGAGGATCTATTACCACTGGAGAATCTATTGCCATTGGCGAGGTGGGGGATAATGTTCCAATGGGGACATATGGACGTTGGGGGGAGGTGCTAGGCACTAAAATATTTAAATACATTGTTTAAAACATGTATTTGACTTAATTACATTTTGTAAAAAAAAACTGGGAAAAATTCTTAATTTAATATTTTAGTGCATAGCACCTCTCCCCAATGTCCATATGCCCCCATTGTAACATTAACCACAACCTCCCCAATGGCAATAGAGTCAGCCAGGTGCAGTGTCTGAGTGTGGCAGTGTGGTGTTTACACAGTGTCAATCCATTGCAGTTCCATCATTCCCCACCCTGATAACTGACACTGCAGACCATAATCAGAAACACATACAGTAGGATACAGTGATTGGTGCAAATTAAACATTTGTTATCAGTCAGTTTTCTGCATACACTCACCTCTGAATAGTCCACAATTCTATCTACATGCCCACCACATTAACATAGTTCATTTATCTTACCTACGAACACCATGTTACCAGTTGTACCCATTTAGCAAGTGGAGATGTGGCTGACTTCTGTGCTAATCTGTATAGTCAACAGATCCACAGAGACGGGTATCTGTGCATTGTGATCACTTGGACGCATACTCAGTATGGTAACTTGCAAATATGGATGTTTTGTGTGTTACTCTGAATCGAGCCTAGATTGTCAAATATATCAAATTCTATGAAGCTTTGTGGACCCATACATATAGATTTGTGATTTTTAGTTATAATTCTTTTATATAAAGCAACATTTTTTATTGTTTTGTACTTATTTAAAAGCCAGTATAGTGTTACAAAATAGCTTAACTTTATACTAAACTATAAATTATATTACAGTATTTCCTTGATTTAGAGCCAGTGTGTGATCCCTATGAATGCAAAGTGTCAATGTTCGCACTGTAACACCTCTATTTCTAGTATCACTACGTGATTTATAGTTTGGCACTGCAGTCCTTACAAATTCATAAAATAATCTATAAATAGGATCTTGCTGCTACACCATCAGCAAGGTTCAAGCAGTCATTTCTGCAGGTGTAAATCAGTACTTAGGGTTAGTAGGCATAACTTTGATATACATTTTTTACTTTTATAGACATGCCTATCTATTTCTCGCCCAGATTGTCAAGTAAAATGTCTACTCAGATGGGGCATCACAAAGTGGAATGGGAAAATGTTCCGATGTATGTGCTTAGCAAAGGCATTGGAACAGTGGGGCAAGGGGGTGACTTGCCCCCCCCCCCTCCCCCATCAAGACATTTGAGAGATGTAAGTCCATTTACTGGATCGGGGGGGTGCAGTGCAGCTGTGATCTAGGAATTCCACGAGCAGTCATGTCACTATCAAGACAGAGAAAATCCCCTTAGCAGCTGCTAAACCTCCACTCTTCCCACTGCACTCCTCTGCGCACCTCCAGGTCCCAACTCTCCCCTACACCAAGCTCCAACTCTACAGTTTGTGGCTAGTTACTGTGGACTGGCCCCATTCTCTGGGACTAGCACTGCATCCTTCTCACCTCCAACTTCACATTATCCTCACCCACTCAGCTCCCCCCTTCATCCTTTTTCTCTCTCCCCTTGGACTCAAACGCGCCCTTCACACACACACACACACACACACACACACACCCACGCTTGTGGCAGCCCATGAGCCCCTCCTCCTTGTGCCACCCCTGACCTCTCCCCTTGCTGCACCCCATTCCTTTATTTCCAAACATGTTTATCTGAGGATGTACCCTGTAAAGTCTCATTACCCTCCATACACAGCCTCAACCAGGGTGTGAGACATAAGTGGATTCTGTCTCTTCATTCCCTACAAGAAGGTAACTGACTTACATTACAGTTATGTTTTATTACACACATTTTGTGTGAAAACCTTGAAAATGATAAAAAGATAGATAGATAGATAGATAGATAGATAGATAGATAGATAGATAGATAGATAGATAGATAGATTTCTGTCATCAGGTAGGTGGTGTGGCAGGTAAGTCCAGCTACCCATGAGGGGGTGACATTCTGAAATTTAGTGGCGCCAAAATGAAATTATAGCTTAATAATTGGAAGTATTTACTATGTTTACTACTTTGTTAATGACCCCCAATGTGTATTTTTTCTACAAGTATATTAACTGATACCGTACAGATAATAAAAGTGGGTATTACAATTCAAATCATTAGAAATCCCAAAATAACTATTTTTTTTATCACCACGTATTGCAGTAATAAGAAATCATTTTAAAGGGGAATGTTTCAAAACAAATTTGGGGTATAATTACTAAAGATTAGTATTTTAAAGCCACTGAAAATTTAGGACTGAATTTGAAAGAGCAGCAGTAATACATAAAAAAACAATTAGGCTTGTTTTGAAAAACACATCTTTGATAAATGTACCCCATATCAGGTCAGCAGGTCCGAAGCCTTTCCTAGCCAAGATCTTACCTTTCTTGCAGTATACAATGAGGAAAGAAGAAGAATTGATCTTATAGTGGCGCAATAATAGTCAGAATAATACACTCATAAAATATAACTTTTATTTTAGTCACTTAAAATGCCTGTAACTGTGAAATATTAAAACACCATAACACATATCAAGACAAACAAATTACATGTAATATTAAAACCACACACTGCGCTTATACTGTATGTGTTAGCAATGTATGTATTGAACAATTGTATTTCTCAGGGTACTATTACCTCCAATAATTAGTTGTATATTCTTTCAGGGTATATAATGTAATTAATAAAGAAAACTAATCAAGTCTCTGTGTTTTCTTGTAGATGTATAAAGCTTATCCTAATTTGCAGATATCAATGTGTTATATATTATTAGCAACCCACTTATGACCAATATCGTCAAATACAGAGAAGGTTCACTTAGTTTCGTATACTAATGTAAACACTGATGAGTTTTACTGTACCTATTCAGTACTGAGATTGTACAACAGAATAAGGCTGCTGGCTAGTGTACCCCTATCTATTGCAATATAATAAAGTAAATGGGCACATACAGTAAATTAGATTATTCTAGTTTGTATCATGGATGAGCTGCTGTTAATGATGTTTGTAATTAGCTAGTCACTGTTGGCTATATTTGCCTATTGTTACCGTGGTTCCAAATTGAATAATTAGTAACTCCTGTATGATAATGTTAAGGGGTTACTATAGATATTAGCTGCTCTATTACTGTACTACAGTAATAAGGTATTTGGAATGTATAGATATTACTGTTGGCAGTGTCAAGCAAAAGTTACAGTAGTTCTATAACACATATACTGTATATTATGCCCAAATAGCTTATAGTGGGAGGATTAATAGTGGCAGTATTCACTATTCTGTTATTTTTTATAGTGATATGTTCCCTTGCCCAGTAAATAATCCTCTATTTAGTCCAAGTAATACAAGTTAATGTAGGGGAAACACCGCACTATAAATGGAGCTCTTCAATCTGCATATATCAATTCCGTGTTTAACCATTATAAATGTATCTGGTTCACCTCCAAAATATATTATCTATTGCTCTTTAGTAAAGTTGCTTGTTGCCATATAAATACAATCAATAAGATGTAAATATCTTGACACACATTATCTGTAGTTAAACACAGTTTGTTTCAATGTTGTATGGTAGTGAGTTTTAACCATTCAATATACAATATACTGCAGTAACATTTGCTATATAATAGAGGGGAGGAGCATGGCAGCTACATATATAAATAGGCTCAGGGCTGGTTTAAGCCTTTGGGGTGCCCGGGGCACTTAAGACAGGGGGAACCTCTCCCTTATGTCAGTACCGCACCCTTGGCTGTGCCCACTGTGCCTCCTCCCCATTTGCAGGTCATAATTACTGTAGATATATGTTACTGTAAGAAAGGTAAGCCAAGAGCTTACCTTTCTTTCAGTAACATTTGCTATATAATAGACGGGAGGAGCATGCGGCTACATATATAAGTAGGCTCAGGGCTGGTTTAAGCCATTGGGGGCCCTGTGCACTTAAGATGGGGGGACCTCTCCCTTATGTCAGTACCGCACCCTTGTTTGTGCCCACTGTGCCTCCTCCCAATTTGCAGGTTTTATATATATATATATATATATATATATAAAGAGGAAATATGGAGTGCCTACTAGTGTTCAAAATAGAATACCACCCAAGCAGATTGAAGAAAGTATGGCACTATCTATCTGGCATAGGTATCTTTGGTCAAATGACTACCAATGGTATGGTAGTATATGAAATAAAAAAGCAGAAATGCAACATAACGTGTACCATTTGAAACCACTGTAAACTTAATAAACTAACTGAGTCATATAACCTTTTTTAGGAACGTGCAGGTCCCATGTTAATAATCCACAGCCAGGGATAATAAAAGGTTAAAAACCTGACAATTTAATACAGCAGTAACAAACAAATGGTAGAAAAACAAACGTACAAGAAGATAAAATATTTGAGTTTATCTGTCCATTAAGAGAGTTCAGGTACAACAATCCCAACACGTTTCATCTTTCAGTATTCAGACTTCATCATGTGGATAAAGCTGAAAGACGAAATGCATTGGATTTACTATACCTGAACCTGCTTAATGGACAGATTAGCTCAAATATTTAATATATTTTTTATTCTTGTACGTTTGTTTTTCTACCATTTGTTTGTCTTCCTCTGTCTTCTGACAAAGTCCTGTGTGATGAAAAGAGTTGGGACATGGCCTAGCGCAAAGAATTGTGTAGCAGTGATACAGCTGCTTGTGGATGAGATCCATGTAAATCTGTTTTGAATGTGTTATAACTTCGGTAGTTGAAACCGCCAATTGTGGTACCGCCAATTGTGGTATGTGATATTAATCTTGTGTCCGTGGAAGCTACTTGAATAAATCCATATTTGAAAAAAATTCATACTCAATGAGGCTCCCTTTTCTTATTGACTTTTAGAAGAAAAAAAATATATATAGATAGATAGATAGATAGATAGATAGATAGATAGATAGGCTATTTTTGTAGCGAAATGGTCCGGAACGCTGTTTCTGAAGCTCTTTTGAATAATGTCTTTATCAGGAAGAGCATTCTGGAACCTCCCACCAGCACCAGCATTTTTTTTTTGGGTGGGGGGGGCTGTATACAGTTATAAGGGAGGAGCACAGTATGTTCTTAGCCCCCACTTCCCCCACAGTGTCTTGGGAGCGCCGGAAGCTGCACATTTTGGGCGTGGACACTGTATAAAAGGCCCTCCAAAAATGTCCACCACGTAGCAGGAGCCAGATGCTAGAGGTCATACTTGACTCTACTTTTCTCCAGGCTCTGCAGTCAGCAGCAGCTCTACTAGCAGCACTACCAGGCCTGGCTGGGAGCCCCTGAGAGTGTGGGGCTACCATACTAACCCCCTGAACTGGAATACCAATGAATTACACAGGTTTTGTGGTTGGCTGACTTCAAGCCTGCACATCACCTGGTTTTAATCAGCCACAGAACCTGTGCAATCCATGAGTGTCCCGGTTTAAAGGAACAGTGTAGAAAGCCTATTTACAGTATAAGGCAAAAATGATGCACTCACTGGAGAAATTTATAGCAGCTGAAGTTTTATTTTTTAGCAATGAATCGATTTTTTGGACTTCAAATAGTACTTTATCTTGATCCCCTGGATATGAACATATTATTTGTGTTTAATATTCTCACTTTCAAATGATTTTAAAATACATGGCATACAGAATAAAAACAGATACAAGAAATATGTACTTATCCACTATAGAAAAATATTAGACATTTTTTAACAAATAACAAAATTTTATTAATTATATGAAACAATTTGTTTGTATATTTCCCAAGAAGTTGTTTGGGTAAGGTGCAAAAATAGAAGACATTGTGCAGAAAAGGGATGTGGTATTAGATATATTTAGCAGTACGTAAGCAAAATACAAGAATAAATAAATAAAAAAAACATAAGGGCATTATTATTATTATTATTATTATTATTATTATTAATGGCATGCCTCTACGGAGCAACAGCATAGACCTTATAAATCACATACTGTTCTGAAAATTTGGTCCTAACAGCTGCATTTTAATTGTGAAATATTTTAATTGAGTAAAAAGATTGTAGGAGAGCATATGATTTATCAAGAACTTCAATTACACAAAAGACACATTACACAAGACAACAGTGGCGGTGCCTGTGGAACAAAAAGAAAAGAAACTACAAGGAGGAAGAAAAGAAAACGATTCATGTGTGCAATGGAGGAAGACATGCCACACCATGATAGAAACTCAGCCTTTATTAATTGCTTTGCAATCATGCAACAAATGCAAATAAAACACTAAAATCATTATCTAATAGGGTGAATGATTTTTACTGTTGCTTGGCAACTGAAGTGAAACCATGATCTGATAAATTGCACACTTAACCCGATACTGAACAAAAAGCCTTGACCTGTCAGCATGTCAACACTAGGGATCCTAATCTGATTTTGTGTTGGGGAAAGTCAACAGCCTAAAAATAATTGCAGGAGTCTCATGCTTATGTTCTGGCAGTAAAGATACTGCAGCTGATCTAAGGTGACACTAAGGGAGCTGGCGAAACACTGGCTTGTCTAACCAGCTGCTAAGTAACTAGTGACTCTGCTTACCAGCAGAGACAAATCTCAGTGGAAACATTGTGCTTTTTTGCTTAAAAGACTGTTTAAGCACATTAGGCAACTACAGAGCTGTTAACAGGCAACATTATGGAGCTAAGCTTTCATAATTAATTTACACTTGAACAACCTCAAAATTGTGATCTATTGATCAGCAACTGCTTGTCAGTGATCATTGCACTTGAACCAAACATCTGGTGCTGTAGAGCCCATTTAGACTTACTTAATTTAGTGCCTTCTAATATATTAGAAATATCAATAAAGTGTACAGTACATTCCTCATAGCTATCAATTGATCAATATTTTCAGATCCAGATTCATGATGGTGAATTTACTGAATGGCATATCATCCTACCACTAACTAATTGTAATGCAAACCCTCAAAATAGCCAATCAGAAAGTTACTGGACTTCTGTCATGTTTGGCCACACAGATATTTAGACATGTATTACCAAATCTGAAAGAAGTGAAATGGAATATCCTTATCTGATATTGCAGTAAGTTTAGAAGAAGACCCGTTTACAATAGTTGTCAGTTCAAATTTACTGTCCAATGAAAGTTATATCCAATGCTGTCTCATCAGGTGTTGATAACTATTGGCAGCTTATTTGGACCCACAGTCCCACAAGTGCTGGTAATTAGTACTAATCTATGCTACTTGCCAAAAAAATCAGGTAATCAATGGGTACCTTAAAGGGCTGTACTGAAGGGGAGATTTCCCCAGAGATGTGTGCTGAGCGGTCAAAGCACAGACCGCTCAGCACACATTTCTCTCCCCGCTCAGCATGGCGCGATGTGCTGAGCATGGGGGGGGGGGGGCACGGGGGGGGGGGGGGGAGCTCATTTCACCCAGCGGTGAAATGAGTGACCTGCTAGATTGTGCCTGCATGCAGACCAATTTAGCACCGGCGATAGCGACACGCGGAGCTGCGCATCGCTGTCGCCAGCACCCCTACACACGGAGTGATGTTCTAAGCAATCTAGTCAGATTGCTTAGAAATTAGCTGAACATCGCTCCGTGTGTACCCCCCCTTTCCTTAAGACTAGACAGCTTAAATGAGATCTAAAATCAGATAAAAAGATTAAATTAAGCATCTGAGTCTAGTTTCCTATAATTTCTACATTTGGTCTCCATGAAACCCTTTTCATTTAAGCTAATAAAAGTCTTAAATTTGTTTTCACAATAGGATAAGAACCTTACTGTACCTATTGAAGAAACCACCACGCATGGCAGAGAAACGTGTCTAATATGGTGTTTGACCACTTATTTTAGTCTGGTCAAACTACCTTTTTAGGTGTAAATTTCTTACCTACTAAATAACCCACCATGATAGAAAAATGCTTTAGCATAGTAAAAATATGTAGTATGTGTCATACCAGTTTAACTTTTATTTTTTATATTAGTAATATCTATGTATGAGGCCAAAATTCAGCATTTTTGTGAGACAAACAACAAGGTAACATAAAAGTACATACAGGTTATGAAAGGAAGCTGTTTGATAAAGACGCTATGGCCCAAAGGCAGTCTACAACATACAGCCTGCAGTGAGTTGTTGGCACTATAGCTACTAGATTGAAAGAAGCAATTTGTTCTCCGGCAAAACCAAAGCGGCATTCCATTGTCAGCTATGGTATTTTGTCTAGATATATTAAGCAATGAAAAATATTTTTTTCAGAGCTTGAAGTCAAAAGCTAACACAATCTTCTAATGACATTAACAGTGATTTATCAAGCAATGAAAAATATTTTTTTCAAAGCTTAAATTCAAAGGCCAACACAATCTTTTAATGGCATTAACAGCATTTTCTATGGAGACTGCACGGTGAAGAGGCATCTCCTACATCCCTCCCCTTTGTTTGTGCTGCGTAAGTGTCCTGCCTCCAATCTCAAGGTGCACCTAAGTTCACACGCATTGCAGCTGAGGGTTTAAAGCAAAAAGCCACTGGATCTACCATGGTACTGTATATAGCAATATTAATATTTATATAAATTACTTATATATCATATACATGTAAACTGTCATTTATATATATATTTTTTTAATTGTTATACTTATTTATTTATATTTATATTTATAGCCATATCAGTTATTTATATTAGTGGCATCTATGTATATGCATGACCAAAGTTTGTTAAGTGCATGTGCACAGTTATAGGGAAATGAGAAAAAAAGTCCATCACATCTTCTCCTGTACAGCTAGATATTGGAGGAGCTTTTCTGGCTTTTAAAATTGATAAATACCTGCAATTTCTTTTACAGTGCCATCACAATTAGAGTCAAATTAGGTATGTATTTTTTGTAATATTTTCACGATTATTAATACATATGCTCCAAAGTCTTAAGTGTAGATGAAATATATCAGCTGTGAGAACAGAAGTCAAGTGAGATGGTCTCTGTGAGCTAGAAAGATATCTGATCTGGACACAGGATTATCAGAGTGCCGGTAAAGCAGAGAACATTGGTATCTTTTTGGCATTAAAAATGAGTGAATTTAAAATTAGTAAATTAGCAGACAAAATGTAATAAATAGTTATATACAGCAAACACTATCATTTTTTTCTGCCTTTTACAGAATTATGTTGATGTTGTTTTATGGATAGAGGAGGTTGTGCTACACCCAGGGTACTCTATTTAAGTTTTATTTATTTATTTATTTAGAGAGAACTACTTTCTTTACCAGGAAATCTTATTAAATTTAGTTTTATATTATTTAGTTTTATGGAAGATTTTTATCAGAATTATTTATAAACATTGTTATATAATTAGTAGTGTATGGATCACATGCTGTTTGTTTATTGTGAAGAATTGGACTAGTCATTCAGTAAATTAAATTTAGTGATATGTATACTGTATGTGTGTACATATACATTCTTGAATATATTGATATATTCAATTAGCAATTAGGATACATAGTAAATTATATTGTAGGTTATAGGAAAATATTGTTTACAGAATTATCTGCATTTAATGTTTAAATAAAGAAAATATTTTTATTTTAGTTGACTTCATATTTATGAGCAGACATGTGACATTATAATTTGGAAAAAAAAACCTTAGTTAAAATGTAGTGTTCAACGTTAATGAGAACCACTTCTGGGATCATGAATATTTCTAGCAGTTTAATATTCTATCTCAAGAATCCTACA
Organism: Pseudophryne corroboree; assembly: GCF_028390025.1. Lineage (NCBI taxonomy): Eukaryota > Metazoa > Chordata > Amphibia > Anura > Myobatrachidae > Pseudophryne > Pseudophryne corroboree. The sequence goes on along the minus strand of NC_086444.1, from coordinate 386,471,943 downwards.
GCCTTCAGCATTATCAGTTATGTTTTCATATATAATATCTGATCTGATGCCCCCTTTTTTTATACCAGTATAATTTTATAGTCTCCACTTCATTCATATATGTTATAAGCACTAGAATATCTATAATGGGTGCACCGCATACCATGCACCCATTTTTTCAATACTCATCTCTCCGGAGTCCCCCACTGGCAGCACCATATCTCCACAAATCTCCTGGTAAAGGGCATGGTGGCCATTTTCCCAGACTTTTGCTCATGCACAGTAGGAAAATCTCTGGGAAAATGGCTGCAGCGTCATATCCCCAGAGATTTGCGCATGCACAATAGTAGAGTCTGTGTCCCTCTAGTGCTCAGACTATTGCGTTGCCGGATGCCAGCTACAGAGGAGGCAGCCAGGAAGGAAGAGGCTGCACACCGTCTTTTTCATGTGTTTTTTTTTTTTAATAAATCTGTTTTATTGAGGTTTTACAATACATCAAAATAATAAGACATCAGGTGTAAAAGGTATATCAGGCATGAAAGGCAGGTGACATGCAATCTAAAGGAGTAGCAGGAACAGTAATAACAAGCAATAAAATTGCATACAGTGTGAAGACGATTAAAGCAGGTACCTGGTCTAGGAAAAAACATAGGCAAGTGACCGATCATATTTTAAGACTCCTAGGGTGAGGTCCTCCATGGTTGCCTTGGGCAAATCTGACAGTACAATTCCGATTAATAATAAACCTGATATATCAGTCAAACTTAACTAAACGAATCCTGTGGAGGGGGGGGTCACACATAAGGGGTAAGAAAAAAAAAGGGGGGGGAGGGTAGGGGTAATACAAGGTCAGATGGTCAGCTATGACGGTGGAGACTGTGTTGAGAGCTGTCGGAGCAGGTACCATTCAGTCGATTCAAAAACCGTGGATATGTGGGCTTGCGTGGAACGAGGGAGTGAGTCAATATATGTTTCCCATCTAGCATAGAATTTAACAACATCTGTTTCTATATGTACCAATGCAGATCTACGATCAAAATATAGTATTTGTAGCATTTTCCTGTGTACTTCCGATAATGAAGGCTTAGATCTGGAGACCCAATGGGCGAGAATGATCTTTTTAGACACTGTGACCAATATGGTCAACAACGGTATGTGCCTTTGTCCCTGAGTACCCAAGTCCCACTGAGAGAAATTCACACATAGACAAGCTAAAGGGTCGGGTGTGACTCGGGTGTGGAGCAGAGTGTTGATACAGGTAAGTACCTTACCCCAGAATTTCCTAATGTGGCCACATTCCCAGAAATTGTGATAGAAAGTTGCTGAGTGGTAACCACATTTAGGGCATTCCCCTGAAATCAGGGGGTTGTAACGTGCATGGTGAATTTGGGGGACATAAGCCCTTTGTAGGGTTTGGAGATGGACTTCTTGTAAATAAGCAGAGGACAGGGTTTTCATAGTTGAGCAATAAAAAGTGCTTAGAGCTGTAGAGTCAGTAAGGGAGGGAATATCTTTCTGCCATTGGGACAGTAACATGCACCATCTATGGGGTGAGGTTATGTCAGTGAGGAGGTTGTACAGCATCCTAGTGCGAAAGGGTACACGTTCACACAAGGAAATCACTGATTGTAGTGGATCCGGGGGGCCAGAGAGGGGTGAGATGTGATTGCTGGGATGGAGAATGGAGGTAAGATAGTGTCGAGCCTGTAAATACATGTAGAAATGTGATTGTGGGATGTCGTACTTATCCTGGAGGAAAGAGAATAGGACAAAATTTCCCCCCGGGTCGTAGACTTTGGAGGAACATGACAGTCCTTTACTCCTCCAGAGTTTAAAGATAGAGTTTGTGAGAGATGGAGGGAATGCTGGATTACCCCAGAGAGGAACCCGCCGTGTGGACATATGATTCCTGTGGAACAGTTTGTTTATTTTAATCCATGCATAATAGATATCATGGAATAATGGGGAGCCAAGGATGTGAGGAGGGATAGATTTCGGGGTAGAGTGGAGTAGTGCGCTGGGAGAAAAGGGAAAAAACATGGCCTTATCTAAAGCGGGGTCTGTGTAAACGTGACCGTCCGTCAGCCAATCAGCAGCCAAACGAAAAAGGGCAGATAGGGAATATGAGAGGAAGTCAGGTAGGCCGACTCCCCCCGCAGTACGGGGAGCAGTCAGTTTTTTGAAAGCTATGAGGGGTCTCTTGCCTTTCCAGAGAAACTTGGTAAGGATTTTGCGAATGTAGGCCAGATCTCTCGTGGTAAGGCGTATGGGTAACATCTGCATGAGACGTGGGAAAAACACACTTTGTAGAACCGCCACTTGGCCCAAGAGTGAAAGGGGTAAAAGTTTCCACGAGTCAAGGGTAGTGGTAAGCTTATGTAGCATGGGTGTGAAGTTGGCTTCATATAAGGTGGATAAGTCTGATGGGATTTGTATTCCCAAGTAGGTGATCTTATCTAGAACAGTTTTAAACGTCAGCGTCAAGGTAGGGGCAGGTTGGATGATGGGTGCACGGGGGGTCCCCAGGGGTAGTAACTCTGACTTAGAAACATTGATACGATAGCCTGAGGTTTTCCCAAAAGACGATATGAGGTGGAGAATCTCTGGGATGGAGACGTCAGGTTCAGAAATAAAAAGAAGCATATCGTCTGCAAATAATGCCACCTTGAGCTCCACATCACCAATCCGGACTCCCTGGAATTTCCTGGACGCTCGCAAGGCTATCGCCAGAGGTTCCAGAGCAATATCAAACAATAAAGGAGACAGTGGGCATCCCTGCCGTGTACCTCTACCTATTGGGAAGGGAGGAGACAAAACACTGTTGCAGGATACCTGAGTTTGGGGATGAGTATATAGGAGTTTAATCCAGTCTATGAAAGCCGACAGGAAGCCAAAGCGTGCTAAGGAGTGGTATAGATGGGGCCATTCAACCAGATCAAACGCCTTCTCCGCGTCGAGGGAAAGGATATAAGCGGGGTCAGAGGTGGCGGGGGATGCCTGAACCGCTGATAACACGCGTCTGACATTGACTTCCGAATGTCTGCCCCATATAAAGCCCATTTGATCTGGATGGATGATGCGAGGAAGGAGTAGTTTTAACCGATCAGCCAGAATCTTGGTCAGCAATTTATAGTCAAGGTTTAGTAGGGAGATGGGACGATAGGATCCCGGGAGGGTGAGGTCTCTGCCTGGTTTTGGTAAAACTTTAAGGATGGCTGAGTTGAAGTGTAGAGGGAGAGTTTGAGATGTAAGCATAGAATTAAGCGCATGCATCAATGGGGACTCTAGTTTTGGCAAGAGCAGCTTGTAAAAATCAGCAGAGAAACCATCGGGTCCCGGGGCTTTGTCACGTTTGAAATGACCAATAGTCTGGAGGATCTCTTCCAGGGTAATCGGGGATGTTAATGACTGGCTAAGCTCCGGAGGCAATTCAGGTACCGGCAGGGAGTCCCAATTATTGGGAGAAGCAGAATCTGTAATCAAGTCTGGGGGGGATGGGCGGGGAACTGTAGGGGAGTAGAGATCAGTATAAAAGGAGCGCATGACTGCAGAGATCTCAGCATTAGTGGTAGTCAGTTTGCCCGAGTCTGTCATCTGAGGTCGCGTAGTCAGGGGAGTATGAGAGCCAAGCAAGAGGTTAGAAAGTAATTTACCCGTCTTGTTTCCAAATTTGTGGAACTGATAGCTAACATTGAACATATATTTATCCCCGAGTGTCAACAGGAATTCATCAAAGTGTGTTTTTGCCAAGAGATAATTATGTTTAGTGGTATCGTTTGGCATGGACTTGAACTGCTGAAAGGCTGAGGTCAGCGCCGTCTGGAACTTCAAATAGTGTTCAGTGTGTTTTCTGCGTAAACCAGCCACATAAGACATTATCTCCCCCCGCAGTACAGATTTGGCTGTCAACCAAAAAAGCATGGGATCAGAGTCTGCATGTGGTGCATTATCAGAGGCATATGTTTCCCAGGCAGCTTCAAGTATATTCCAAAATTTCAACGATTTGGATAGGTAGGAGGGGAATTTCCAAAGTCTGGGGGAATCCTGCAATTCCGAGATTTGGATAGAGGCCGTCACGAGGGCATGATCAGAGAGGGATATTGGAGCTACGAAAGCATCCACTTATGTTAGGAAAGAGGGTGTGAGACGTGAATATGTAATCAATTCGGGATAGGGTGTGGTGGGCTGAGGATAGGCAGGTATACTCCCTATTAGTGGGATGGAGAGCCCTCCAAACATCCACCAATGAGAGTCTATCTGCGAGTGAAGGCATGCCTAGTTTTGGGAGGGTCATGCCTTTAGGAGGAGTGGAAGATCTATCTAACAGTAGGGACGTCACCAGATTAAAGTCTCCACACATTATGATAGAGGAGGAAAGGTGTGGGGTCAGCAAGGCAATGAGTGATTGGAGAAATTTCTTGGTATAGGTAGATGGTGCGTACACATTACAAAGTGTCAGGGGCTGTCCGTAAATCCTAAGGGTCAGCAGCACTGTCCTACCTGATGCATCAGAGCGAGTTGTTAAATCTTCATAGGGAATATGTTTTTTGATTAGGATGATTACACCTCTAGCTTTTGAGTTATAAGAACTAGAACCTAGGACAGACCAACTTAAGGTGTTTAATTTTGCTACTTCATCGGGAACTAGATGGGATTCTTGTAGGAAAGCTAAGTCAATGTTTTGTTTATTCAGATAAATGAGTATCTTCCTTCATTTCGCTGGTAAGTTGAACCCGCCTACATTCCACGAGCCAAGCGTCAAAGTAGGCATGGCACGAGGAAGGGGGTCGAAGTATTGCCACAGCTTTCATCATCTAAATAATGCAGGAAAACATAGGCTAGTTTTGCGGAGGGGGGGAGGATTGCGAGGAAAGAGGGGCAGGGAAGGAGGGGGGAAGACAAACAAAAAATACAACATGATAGTTCTAAATGACGAGTCCAAAGAATCAGTGGTATGGGCAGTAAGAGTTCTATACGCCAGTAGGACTCAGCACTTCCCATTAAACAAATTAGCAGAAAGAGAGATATAAACCATATTAACATAACAGCCGGTAGTGGAGCTTGAGGGAGGAGCTCCGTCCACCCAGCCACCTCCGCTAGGAGTGAGGAAATAGTGGCTTTGCCCTGCATTTATATAAAACATGCATGATAAGTAGGGAGTGAAGTTGGCCCTAAGGTATACTGGAGCAAAAAAGGATATACAGTTAATAATTAAACTGATGCTCCGCAGTAATAAGAGAACCATGGTCCCTAATACTCTAGGTAGTATCTGCAGTATAATATGCCGGGGATATCAGCAGCTCAGACTAAGAAGCCACACAGTGTAACAAAACATATTAACATCGAAAAAGAACAATAAAAATATGAAATATGAAGATACAGCCTGGACCTGTGGTGGAGGCATAACGCATCATAACAAAACATAACAATGGCATGTGAGACCACATAATAATGGAAAACAGTGTCGCACAATTATGATAGAAAAAAAAAACCTTCAGGTTGATGCGGTAGATGGTGAATCGCTGATGTCAGTATCTGGGGGTCGAGAAAGCTCGCTCAGGAAGGCATGAGCGTCTGCTGGGGAAAGAAAGTCCTTATAGGAGGAGCCATCATAGATGCATAAACGGGCTGGATAGAGCAAGCCAAACTTGCGGCCCTCTGCTACGAGTTGGGAGCAAATGGGTGAGAATGCTTTCCGGGCCCTCGTCAGTTCCACAGAGTAGTCCTGGAAAATAAAAAGCCTATGACCCTCCCATTGCAAGTCCTTGATACGTCGTGATGCAGACCAGAAAGCAGTCTTATGTAGAAAGTTCAAGCAGCGGAACAGCGTGACCATCGGGCGAGGCTTATTCGGGGTGTGGGCCGGGCCCACACGATGCACTCTCTCAATCACCAGATCCCGACAATCATGCTCAATTCCTAGAAGGGTGGGAAGCGTGGTACAGACAAAGTGGGCAAGTGCTGGACCTTTTACAGATTCAGGTAGGCCCACAAGCCTGATATTATTTCTCCTCGATCTGTTTTCGATATCATCGAGTTTGTTCCATATGTGGTAGTTGTCTGAAGTCAGAGATTTCACAGTCTGCTGTAATTCATCCACACTATGCATGGCAGCTCCCAATTTATTTTCAGTGTGGGATACATGATTCTGCAGCTGCTGCAGTTGCTGTGTAATATCAGCCACAGCCTGAGTGAGGAGGGGGGTCATGGTGGACCGGATGGCGTCCACCACGTCGGCATATGATACCGGAGTGTTGGCAGCGCGGTCCGACGGAGGCACTATCACTGTGGCCACATTCTTTGGTGCTGGGGAGACCGGGTCAGGACCAACCTCTGGAGTCATAGTCCCCGCCGCGTGGCGTTTTTCCTGGCACTGCGGCTGCGTACCGGCCGCGGCTACGGGCATCACAAAGCAGTCCATCAGGGCTGTGGGTGCGGGGGGGTGCCGAGCAGGGCAAATGGAGGCCGTCAGAGGCCTTTAGAAGATGTTTGCTGACGGGTTTGTGGCGGAGCTCCGGGAACTGCTGCCTCACGCCATCAACCCGGAACCGGAAGTCTTTTATGTGTTTTTTAGATTAAAACTGTGGAAAGAAAAGGAAATTACTACCGGCAATTGAATTAATCTTAGGTCTACTCAGGTTGAAAGGTCTTTAGTTAGACCAAATAGGAGCAATTACGTTCCATTTTCATTACCTCATAACATATATGTAGGAAGTGGAGACTATAAAATTATACTGGTACAAAAAAAGGGGTACTCAGAGCCCATATATATTGATGCAACTTGATGATCCCCATACCTAACATGATCTTTGTAAATTATCTTTGTAAATTCCTCGGGCCTTTCCTGGCAAAAGAATGAGTTTAGAGATTAATTAAAAGTTAATTTTTACAAAAAAAATATCTTATACTTTCCAATGCTATTATAGCCATCGTCTCCAGACTTGGAGTGCTCCACATCAGGCTTATCTTGTTTCTCTTTGTATTGCGCAATACCTTGTTACAAATCCAGGGGAGCACCACTGACCATCACAATTATTCATCTTGGAAATATTGAACACAGGTATATCAGTGATAAATATGAGGCTTCCTCTTTAAGTGTCAGTTTCTCCAGAGACAATCACCACTATATTCAAATAAGGCGCTCAGTAGGTTTCACATGGAATAAAATGAATACTCAATGTCCATTTATATGATAGAGGAATCCAAATTCAATGGGCGCCGCCTGTTGGAATATGGAAGATTCTTCTAATCCGCACAATGTCTCACGATGATATGTAACAGAAAATAAAATAAAACATCATAGTGTAGTAAGTCTTTAAACGTCTGTAATTATTCTCTCAGACAATGATACATCAGCTATGACTGGATGGCGTACCCCACTCACAATGGACAAGATAGAACTCCGTACATAAAGGTATCTTTTATCCTGACTGCATACATAGGCGTGATAATGGATGCGTACCGTTACTCACTCTGAATCAGGTGCTGATCCTCACGTAGCGGTTTCTTTATAGGCTGCTCCAAAGATGAACGTGAGAGTAATGATAAAAATACTAATTTATTAAAAGAATAAAACAATGACAGGAGGATCTAACATGTACAACTCAGGGGTGGAAAATGTGAGACTGGTTTTGGCCGCCGGCCGAAAATGGCACTGACCAGCAAGATGTGAAACACAATTCCAGCCACAAGAGAAGAAGTATGTGATCCAACCCGCCTGCACCCTTCCAACGCGCTTCTCCCCATTATAGGGCTTTGTCAAGGAACAAGAGTGCTTGTGAAATGGGACTATTTAAACCAAACAACCGGAAATTAGTGTGAATGCGATTTTAATTAAGAATTAATTGTAAAACAGCGGGTTGCCATGGTTACACGTTTCCACGTGTACCCAGTATGCAGTGCGGTACATGGGGATTGACCATATCATGTATGGGCATGAATACCATCGGACGGAGGGATACTTCCGCCCGTGGTGACGTCACTTCCTGACCGCGTTGCCATGGCAGCATAATGAAAAGACAGACTTTTACCCGTGCTTGTATTGGCAAAAGACGGACTTTTTCCACGTGTACCCAGTATGCAGTGCGGTACATGGGGATTGAACATATCCTATATGGGCATGAATACCATCGGACGGAGGGATATTTCTGCCCGTGGTGACGTCACTTCCTATCCACGTTGCCATGGCAGCATAACAAAAAGACGGACTTCTGTCCATGCTTGTATTGGCAAAAGACGGACTTTAGCCCGTACTGGTATTGTAAATAGGACAGCTAATGATTAGACATATCGATAAATCCGGACACTATTAGGAAACAGGAGGATGATTAAATAAATCTGATAGACATATATAAGTAAAATTACAGGCAGAAAAAATGACAAAAAAAACCCGTTTGTACACGTGCCCATAGTAACATATAGTGCACTGAATTATATCCTATATTAGCATGGGTATTCGCTGACAAATAAAAGCTACCACCCGAGGTGATCTGGCTTACTATACGCGTTGCCATAGCAACATGCCAGAACACAAAAAGAACTACCGCCTTATGACTTACTATATAGGTGAATAAACATGACCACCTTAGTGGATGACCACTTGATAAACAGGAGCCGCTATTGCCAGAACAAAAAAGGAGTTTATAATGAGAGTTTGTCTAACATCTCACTCTAGCAACGTGTCAACGTGAGAAGAAAAAAACTTGCGTGAAATGTGGATGATAACCATGACAACCCGTCTGGGTGGACCATAACAAACTCCCGCTTGAGGCTGTAATTGTGCCACACAGATTAGACAAGAGATACGGTAATGAACAAAAAACACTATAATACAATACAATGTTGTCACAGAAACCATCTTAATTCAAATTCATGGTTTAAACCATTCGGCACCAGAGATTGTAGGTTGAAAATCCACTTCATTTCACTTTTGGCTAGTCTAATATCCCTATTATTGTTCCGCCATTGATCTTTTGTTAATTCTATACCCCAAAATGATGTGATAAAATGAGTCGAACAATTGTGGGATTCCTTGAAATGAAGCGAAAAAGGGTGAGTAATTAGCCCCTTACGAATATTGCGCAGATGTTCTGCCCAACGGATTTTCAACGCCCTGTTGGTTTTGCCAATATAAAGCTTATTACAGGAACATTGGATAGCATATATTACGTATTTGCTGTTACAGGTAATGAACTGTTGGATCTTATATGTTTTTCCGTTCCAATTAAAAGAATCAAGTTTCCTAAATTTGGAGGGGCAGCTCTTGCACATGCTGCAATCACCGCACCTATGGAAACCTTGATTCCTTGCAATGCCGCCTAATGGTTTATCTACATAAGCACTAGCTGTCAACCGGTCCTTAAGATTAGGTGCCCTTTTATAAATGAACTTCGGTTTTTCCGGTAAAAATTATGTCAGAACCGGATCCCTTTTAAGAAGATGCCAATTCCTATGGAACACCCTCTCTATTAATTTATGATAACCATTATATTGAGAAATGAATGCTAAATTATGCAATGTCCCCGATTGTGGTTTATTCCTGGCACTAAGTAGGATTTCCCTATCCACCTCGCCAATCTTCTCCAATGATTCCTGCAGACGGTGCGGCTTATAACCTTTTTGGATGAAAGTAGATCAGTCTGTCGAGGGAATTCTCAGACATCAGAAGATGTCAAAGTCATCACTAAGATCTTCAATTTGAGCGATCATGTGTTAGATGAAGATGAGATTTCGGTGTTAAAGAAGGGTTTAAAATTTTGCCCTTCTAACGAAATCAATTTCTTCAATTTATACATAGATATTCAAAAAATTGTGCGCAAATTATCTCTCAAAAAGTTTTTTGCTGCCAACAATAGTACTTCCACACAAACTGGGAGTGAGACTGTCTTTAAGAAACAATCTCATTTTAATCCCAGCCATGTGAAGGGCTGTTTTGTAGACACATTTCACAAAATAGTCAATGAAGAAATCAATGCCTTACAAGGCAATTTACCGGTTTATAAGCATAATCTCACTAAAAATGAGTGTGTTGCCTTAGAGAAACTTAGAAATAATGAGTCGATCATAATCAAACCTGCAGATAAGGGGGGAGGGGTTGTCATCATGAGTAGGACCGCTTATGTAAAAGAGGCCATGCGCCAAATAAAAGACGGTATTAACTACAAAAAATTGAGAACAGACCCGTCCGTTAAAGTTCTAAATGGTTTGCGGGATCTAGTAAAAGAATACTCAGAGAATGGCACACTTGAAAAGACAACATCAGAGTTTTTGATCAATGATAAATACACTGTACCGGTGCTGTATTTGTTGCCCAAGGTGCATAAGGATGAACTCCATCCCCCGGGACGCCCTATAGTGGCGGGCACGAACTCCATTACAGCTAATCTGTCGCACTATATCGACTTTCAACTACAGCCGTTTGTACTGGAGGGTCGTTCATATCTAAAAGATACAAATGATGTTTTAAACAAACTCAAAGAAGTGGAATGGGAGAGTGATATGTGGTTCATGACAGGGGATGTTACATCCCTCTATACGATCATAAAACATACGGATGGAATACAGGCAGTCAAACAGACCCTCATCACTGCCGATATGCAAAATAATCTGCGGGACTTTATTCTTAAAGGGATTGCTTTTATTCTGCAGAATAACTATTTTAATTTAGATGGAGAGTACTACAATCAGGAGGTTGGCACCGCCATGGGGACCAGGTTCGCCCCCAGCTATGCAAACCTTTTCATGTCCAGATGGGAGGACACTTCTGTGTGGACTGGACATGGCTGGGAGGCGAACCTGGTCCGTTGGTGGTGGTATATTGATGATGTCCTCTTCATATGGAAGGGGGACTTCAATGACCATCAGGACTTTTGTTTATACCTCAATGACAACACTTTAGGAATTAATTTGACCTTTAATCATAGTAATGTCGGGGTTAATTTTTTAGATTTGAACATCTATACTGCAGATAGCAAAATTGAATCAACGGTATATATTAACCCGACAGATTCTAACACTTATATCAATACAAAAAGTAACCATTTACCACAGTGGTTAAAAAAGTTCCTGAAGGACAATTTACCCGCCTCAGACGCAATTGTTCAGAGGATAAAAATTATACTGCAGAGGTACTGGACATGAAGAAAGAATTCATCCAAAAAGGTTATAAGCCGCACCGTCTGCAGGAATCATTGGAGAAGATTGGCGAGGTGGATAGGGAAATCCTACTTAGTGCCAGGAATAAACCACAATCGGGGACATTACATAATTTAGCATTCATTACTCAATATAATGGTTATCATAAATTAATAGAGAGGGTGTTCCATAGGAATTGGCATCTTCTTAAAAGGGATCCGGTTCTGACATAATTTTTACCGGAAAAACCGAAGTTCATTTATAAAAGGGCACCTAATCTTAAGGACCGGTTGACAGCTTGTGCTTTTGTAGATAAACCATTAGGCGGCATTGCAAGGAATCAAGGTTTCCATAGGTGCGGTGATTGCAGCATGTGCAAGAGCTGCCCCTCCAAATTTAGGAAACTTGATTCTTTTAATTGGAATGGAAAAACATATAAGATCCAACAGTTCATTACCTGTAACAGCAAATACGTAATATATGCTATCCAATGTTCCTGTAATAAGCTTTATATTGGCAAAACCAGCAGGGCGTTGAAAATCCGTTGGGCAGAACATCTGCGCAATATTCGTAAGGGGCTAATTACTCACCCTTTTTCGCTTCATTTCAAGGAATCCCACAATTGTTCGACTGATTTTATCACATCATTTTGGGGTATAGAATTAACAAAAGATCAATGGCGGAACAATAATAGGGATATTAGACTAGCCAAAAGTGAAATGAAGTGGATTTTCAACCTACAATCTCTGGTGCCGAATGGTTTAAACCATGAATTTGAATTAAGATGGTTTCTGTGACAACATTGTATTGTATTATAGTGTTTTTTGTTCATTACCGTATCTCTTGTCTAATCTGTGTGGCACAATTACAGCCTCAAGCGGGAGTTTGTTATGGTCCACCCAGACGGGTTGTCATGGTTATCATCCACATTTCACGCAAGTTTTTTTCTTCTCACGTTGACACGTTGCTAGAGTGAGATGTTAGACAAACTCTCATTATAAACTCCTTTTTTGTTCTGGCAATAGCGGCTCCTGTTTATCAAGTGGTCATCCACTAAGGTGGTCATGTTTATTCACCTATATAGTAAGTCATAAGGCGGTAGTTCTTTTTGTGTTCTGGCATGTTGCTATGGCAACGCGTATAGTAAGCCAGATCACCTCGGGTGGTAGCTTTTATTTGTCAGCGAATACCCATGCTAATATAGGATATAATTCAGTGCACTATATGTTACTATGGGCACGTGTACAAACGGGTTTTTTTGGCATTTTTTCTGCCTGTAATTTTACTTTTATATGTCTATCAGATTTATTTAATCATCCACCTGTTTCCTAATAGTGTCCGGATTTATCGATATGTCTAATCATTAGCTGTCCTATTTACAATACCAGTACGGGCTAAAGTCCGTCTTTTGCCAATACAAGCATGGACAGAAGTCCGTCTTTTTGTTATGCTGCCATGGCAACGCGGATAGGAAGTGACGTCACCACGGGCGGAAGTATCCCTCCGTCCGATGGTATTCATGCCCATATAGGATATGTTCAATCCCCATGTACCGCACTGCATACTGGGTACACGTGGAAAAAGTCCGTCTTTTGCCAACACAAGCACGGGTAAAAGTTTGTCTTTTCGTTATGCTGCCATGGCAACGCGGTCAGGAAGTGACGTCACCACGGGCGGAAGTATCCCTCCGTCCGATGGTATTCATGCCCATACAGGATATGGTCAATCCCCATGTACCGCACTGCATACTGGGTACACGTGGAAACGTGTAACCATGGCAACCCGCTGTTTTACAATTAATTCTTAATTAAAATCGCATTCACACTAATTTCCGGTTGTTTGGTTTAAATAGTCCCATTTCACAAGCACTCTTGTTCCTTGACAAAGCCCTATAACGGGGAGAAACGCGTTGGAAGGGTGCAGGCGGGTTGAATCACATACTTTCTTCTCTTGTGGCTGGAATTGTGTTTCACATCTTGCTGGTCAGTGCCGTTTTCGTCCGGCGGCCAAAACCAGTCTCACATTTTCCACCCCTGAGTTGTACATGTTAGATCCTCCTGTCATTGTTTTATTCTTTTAATAAATTAGTATTTTTATCATTACTCTCACGTTCATCTTTGGAGCAGCCTATAAAGAAACCGCTACGTGAGGATCAGCGCCTGATTCAGAGTGAGTAACGGTATGCATCCATTATCACGCCTATGCATGCAGTCAGGATAAAAGATACCTTTATGTACGGAGTTCTATCTTGTCCATTGTGAGTGGGGTACGCCATCCAGTCATAGCTGATGTATCATTGTCTGCGAGAATAATTACAGACGTTTAAAGACTTACTACACTATGATGTTTTATTTTATTTTCTGTTACATATCATCGTGAGACATTGTGCGGATTAGAAGAATCTTCCATATTCCAACAGGAGGCGCCCATTGAATTTGGATTCCTCTATCATATAAATGGACATTGAGTATTCATTTTATTCCATGTGAAACCTACTGAGCGCCTTATTTGAGTATTCGCATTTTCCATTGTATTCATGTAAGGGTGAAGTGGCCCTTTATTCCTCAAGTGGCTGCACAAGTTTGTTTGCGCCTTGGGTTTCTGATTTTGCTTGTTTTGTCAATCACCACTATATTACTTACACAAAAGTCCTGTGCAGCTCTCCCGAACTAAAACCCACGGAACATTAATAAATTGCATCAGAGTTCAAAAATGTTAATGCTCTGTAAAATATGGGAAGCTCTCTAAACACGCTGCAAATGCTCTGATAAAGGCAAGGCAAATACAAGGTTTTGCCTGAGGTTCTAATTGGTATAATCTTTCAAAACGCATTCATGAAGCCCTGTATAGTTTCCTTATATTATTAAGCATTGTTTCTCAATGCTGAGTCTCAAACCCTCTAAATAGTTAAAAAGTGAAGATATCTTTTCTTGGGTACAGTGATTTAAATAGTTCTAGATTCAACCACCTCTGCTCAAACAAGGATATCCATAAAACATGGATATTAGAAGTGTTTGTCTACAGTATGTTTTGCATTTGGGTTAGTATACTGCAATTTAAGTATATTTGAATTAATCTTGTAATACTGCTTTTAAAAAAAATTTTAAGAGTGAAATTATGCATTAATAAACAATCTAAATGTTAAGTAATACTGACTTAAGACATGAAGTTCTTAATACATTATTTCTTTATTGCTATATTCCCATTTTTCAGCTTCTTGATAAATCTGACATTACCAGAAAGAAGTTAGACAACCCAAAGACATTGGCAAATAATTAGCCATCCTTTTGAAAAAGAGGTTGGACATGAACATTTAACCACTTACAGATGGAGCCACGCTAGTCGTGGCACCGTCTGTGCCTAAACGAGCCTGCCTAGGCACTCCTAGGACTCAGGCGTCTCCGACTGGGTGCACGCGCCCGTGACGGAGATGCGCCCCATTCACTAGAATGGGAGAGCAACTCCATCCCGGTGGGCGCATGCGCCCAGACAGAGACGCTCTCCTATTCTATGAATGGGAGAGCGTCTCTGTGCACTCCCGGTGTGACTAGATGGACTGATCGCCTAGTCACGCCGAGAGTGCATGCCTGCAATGAAGCCACCTCAAATGAGTGCGGCTCTATCTGTAACTGATGATTCCCCCCCCCCCCTCAATACCGCTCAGAAATTGTTGTTTTTTGTTATTACTTATTGAAGTATTTTGAATAATATATTCAAATAATTTATAAAAAAATCTATATATATTTAGAGGGTGTTTTGCACGGGTTTGTATCAGGATCCCCACGCTTGGGTTGACGGCAATCAGAATATAACGACAGCGGCATACCAATGCTCAGGATCCCAACACCTACTAGGTAAGTATGCTACCCCTAATTCCTAACCTCACTAAACCTTACCCTACTTACTTGCAGCCTGACCCTAACCCCAACCCCCCCACAGCCTAACCCTAATCCTGATAGGACCCTGTTTATACAAACTCAAACTGGTAGTCAGTTATTATCTCAACATTATATTATCTCGACACTCAGCAAAAATTTGAAATTGGCCTCAGTGTCCTATACAATTCCTAACATACCAGCTAGTGTGTGTACATAAGCAGAAAGAATGGTCGTCACTTAAGGATTTGAAAGTGAAAGTATATTGTGAACAAAGTCACAACATTTTGTGGCTTTGTTTACAATGTACTTTTTCACTTTAAAAGTCCTTGGGTGTTGTTCCTTTTCTCTGTATATGCACAATCATGCAATTCACCCCACCCCGCCTAGTGGCCACCTGCATCTCCCCACCAAGAGGTGGTGGTGGGGTTTGCAGGTTAGGGGGAGCTAGGCTGTAGCTTTGCCTAGGGTGCAGAGAGACCTTGCACCGGCCCTGTATATTTACTGACTACCAGTTTTAATTTTTTTGAAGTTTGAAAGTCCTGAAAGTGCCGCTTATTTTAACTTAGATATTTGTGAA
This sequence comes from Pseudophryne corroboree, assembly GCF_028390025.1. Taxonomy (NCBI): domain Eukaryota; kingdom Metazoa; phylum Chordata; class Amphibia; order Anura; family Myobatrachidae; genus Pseudophryne; species Pseudophryne corroboree. Next base: position 386,456,376 of record NC_086444.1, on the reverse strand, counting down.
CAAATTTGGATCCTGGGATGGCACCAAACAAGATATGAATAGTATATTTGGTTTACTGCTGGTCAAACTAGATAGATAGATAGATAGATAGATAGATAGATAGATAGATAGATAGATAGATAGATAGATAGATAGATAGATAGATAGTAATGGAATAAAATAAATAAATCTAGAAAACCCAAAACTTTTTACTGTAACACATTAGGCCCTTGTTTGTTTATTAATATTAGCTACTGCGCACATTTAGTGGACATGGGTTTTAAACTATGTGCGCTATTTTAATGAATGGAATGTGTGCTTAGCAATGTTAATGACAACACAGGTTCCAGAGAAATGGTCAGAAACTGTTGCAAATGGTTCCTGACTTAATACTGCCCAATCATTTCATCTAAGTGTATACACTATGTAAGAAAAGGGTGCATGCAGCGGGACAGGTTCTGGGGATACAGCCACTGCACTTGCATTGTCAGTCTCCACTCACAGTGCCACGTACTTGAAATACATAAATAAAAATGTGCAGCATAATTCTTCCCAAACTATCAGCTAGCCCTCATCAGCCAAAAGGTGATCAGGGCACAAAGAAACCAGCATGTCCTCCTTCCCAGGGGACACGAGTCTTAAGCTGAACAGTACTGAGGCTCTCCCCAATCCTCTTGTGATCTGAACCATAGCAAATAACAAGGTTGAAACCTTCAGGTGGCAATTTCGCAAACCCAGTATAATGGACAAGTGTCCATAAGGGTATTTGAACTTTTACAAATAAAATTGTGGATGTTCACACATTGGAACAACTTGTACTTTGGATTTAATGGCCCTTTCAGGGCTATAGCTATTGCAGAAATATTTAAAAAATCATTAAGAAATGCATTCCATGGAATAAAATGACTGGCAAGGCAGGAATCTAAAATAAATTAGAGAAAATAATGTGATGATATGAAAGCATTTCGTGTTACTTGTATTTGTCTGGATAAAAATAACTATCTTGCCAAAGTACTGCATCTTAGGGAATTGTGAAATTATATATGTTTCCAGTTGCAGTTATTGGGGATTTTATCATGTATATGCTGTCAAATTATGTTTTACTCTACATTACTTCATTTTAATTTGGTTAATGTCTGTATGTTGCATCCAGATAAAAACATATTCTCATTTGTATTACTAGAGAGGAAGAGCCAAAAAGCTGTACTTAAGCAGGGTGATATTACATATCCAAGAGATTCACTGTGTGCATAACTCATTTTGCTTTCAGAACATACATGTAACAAGCTACAGAATTCTTTAGAGCCTTTTAAAAATGTATTAGACCTTTCAAGCTCCTAAATCCCTTGTTTATCCCTGATAGTCCATTACTGTTACTTAGGTATATCATTATCTAGGAAGATTTTAATTACGCTACCCAGCCTTTGAGGTTATTATTTGCTCTGCGCCATTTTATTACAGTTGCCAGTTGATGATTGCTTTATTACTATGAGGCATGCTATTAAACACCAGTGGTTCCTTAATCACATTCACCCTGTTTTTTTATGCCTTAAATTTTATTAACCTTTTACTTATGAAGTTAAAAACAATGCTGTATATTTAATACAAGCTTATTTTACTGGATGCTGTCATGATGTTGTTCCCTGAGAATATATACGAAAAACAATACTTAACACAATGCTCCTAGACAAAATTAAAGGTGTAGCCTAAAAGAAAAAAGATATCACTCTTCTTTTGGTACACAATTCAATAGTGGAAGATATCGATGGAAATGGCGCTCCTCTTTGTCCAAGTAATATCCCTCAGTAAAGAATGAATGAGAATACATTTTAGATAATACATTTTCTTAAACTTTATCACACTATGTGAAATATATTTTTTCCATATAATCTGTTGGAGCTTTGAAGCGGAACTCTGAATAAAGAGATATGATAGCCTGCTGTTTGCTTTGGAATATCCTTACGCCCTTAACCTCATTTGTTTGGGGATATATTCAAGGTAACCTCACTACCATAGGGGGTATGTTCGTTTTGGATATTTGGTTGTAGAAAAGTTCTCATCACCCTTAAGCCCGTCTCTTTTACAATCCTTGCGGTGTTTGCCTCACTTAATTTTGAGGTAATTTTTAAGGTAATTACATCAACAAAAGAGGTTTACAGGGTGCTTTTATTCATACTTCCATGTACTGCATCTTATGGCACAAGACTGCATGACCTTGTTTAAACAAACTACACTATGAATTGCTTTTTCTTTCTTTACTGAGGGATATTATTTGGACAAAGAGAAGCTCCATTTCCTTCGATGTTGTTTCCTGAGAGGTCAGTGAAAGACATTTTCCTAATAAAAGATCTGCCTTGTCTGATTATGAATGAACTGTCTAGTGTGAGAGGTAGAGGTACATCCCTTATTATCAAGGCTAGTAAAGATCTGTGATTAGCACGTATTAGAGACTTTGGGCCCGATTTAGAGTTGCCAGCAAAGCCTCCACATTGTGTGCTCAAAAATTAATGAAAATATCTGTCTGTATTCATAGGTGTGCGCAGGGGGGGTGCCTGGTGCGCACAGGCACCCCCTAATGTCTGGCACGCCAATCTCACATGCCTGATGCAGCGATCGCCAAGCAGGCTGATTACTGTCCCCTCTGCGCTGCACCTTCTCAGGACTGCATTACTGGCCGGACGCCTGGGTTAATCAATGGTGCCACTGACACCGGCTTTCAAATTTTCAGCTCCACCTCCATGTACAAAAACAGCGTGATGTGACGTGATTACGTCATGCTGCTCGCACGCCCACCCGTCACACCCGCCACATACACAGCTCTCTCTTTCTATGCTATGCCAACGCAAGCCACTGATGAGGAGCAGCATGCAGCCAGGGTTCCTCTTAGGAAGACAAATTCAATACTAGGAGGTGGTCGGCAGCAGCATTGACATGTCACTCATTTTTCCAGCAGCAGCAGTACTAGTCTGTGACTGTCAGTGTCAGTCAGTGGTGCAAGTGGGCGGGTACGGGTGGGTACGGCGTACCCGTAAGAATTTAGCCGTGGGTACGCCGTACCCACACCGACGGGCCGCCGCTCCTCTTCCTTCCCTCCCTCCCCCACGCCGCACCGCCGCACACGCCGCAACGCCGCTGATGTGAGGGCAGGAGAGGCAGGAGAGTGCAGCCTGCGCCTCTCGTTCCCCTCAGTCTCCGGTGGGTGTTTCAGTTTACTTCAGCGCCGATCCGTGAGCAAATCAGAGCTCGCACCCGCGAGCTCTGATTGGCTCACGGATCGGCGCTGAATTAAACTGAGACACCCGCCGGAGACTGAGGGGAACGAGAGGCGCAGGCTGCACTCTCCTTCCCTCACATGACAGACAGGAGGACAGCGACGGCAGCGGCAGCGGTGAGTAGGGGAGGGGGGCATGTTATACCTGGCACTGGGGGGGCATGTATACCTGGCACTGGGGGCATATCTGGCACAGGGGGGCATATATACCTGGCACTGGGGGATATCTGGCACTGGGGGGGCATGTTATACCTGGCACTGGGGGATATCTGGCACTGGGGGCATATCTGGCACAGGGGGGGTATATATACCTGGCACTGGGGGATATCTGGCACAGGGGGGCATGTATACCTGGCACTGGGGGCATATCTGGCACAGGGGGGCATATATACCTGGCACTGGGGGCATATCTGGCACAGGGGGGCATATATACCTGGCAATGGGGGATATCTGGCACAGGGGGGCATGTATACCTGGCACTGGGGGCATATCTGGCACAGGGGGGCATATATACCTGGCACTGGGGGATATCTGGCACAGGGGGGCATGTATACCTGGCACTGGGGGATATCTGGCACTGGGGGGGCATGTTATACCTGGCACTGGGGGATATCTGGCACTGGGGGGGCATGTTATACCTGGCACTGGGGGATATCTGGCACTGGGGGGGCATGTATACCTGGCACTGGGGGATATCTGGCACTGGGGGGGCATGTATACCTGGCACTGGGGGATATCTGGCACTTGGGGCATATCTAGCACAGGGGGGCATATATACCTGGCACTGGGGGATATCTGGCACTGGGGGGGCATGTTATACCTGGCACTGGGGGATATCTGGCACTGGGGGGGCATGTATACCTGGCACTGGGGGATATCTGGCACTGGGGGCATATCTGGCACAGGGGGGCATATATACCTGGCACTGGGGGATATCTGGCACAGGGGGGCATGTATACCTGGCACTGGGGGATATCTGGCACTGGGGGCATATCTGGCACTGTAGGGGCATTTCTGTATCTGGCACGGGGGGCAATGTATATCTGACACAGTGGGGGCATTTGTGTATCTAGCACTGTGGGGCAATGTGTATCTGACACTGTGAGGCAATGTATGGCACTCTGGGGGCATTTCTGTATCTGGCACTGTGGGGCAATGTGTATCTGGCACTGTGGAGCAATGTGTATCTGGCACTCTGGGGACATTTGTGTATCTGGCACTGTGGGGCAATGTGCATCTGGCACTGTGGGGCAATGTGTATCTGGCACTCTGGGGACATTTGTGTATCTGGCACTGTGGGGCAATGTGCATCTGGCACTGTGGGGCAATGTGTATCTGGCACTGTGATTCAATGTGTATCTGACACTCTGGGGACATTTGTGTATCTGGCACTCTGGGGACATTTGTGTATCTGGCACTGTGGGGCAATGTGTATCTGGCACTGTGGGGTTATATGTATCTGGCACTGTGGGGCAATGTATATCTAGCACTGTGGGGCAACGTGTATCTGACACTATTGGGGTCATACGTGTATCTGCCCCTCCCCCATATGTGTACCACGCCCCCATTTTAATTGGCCACGCCCCATGTGGCATTTGGCCACACCCATTTTTTCTACTTGCACCACTGGTGTTAGTAAGTGACTGACTTGTAAATAAGCTGCTGCAGCTTGCAGGGGAAAGGGAGGGGGAGCCAGACCAGGCTGAGGAGGAGCAGTGTAATTGCAGTGAGTGCCATCAGGGGTGTTTGTTTGGTGCACACCACAACATCTGACAATGCATCTGCTTTATTAGAATTGGTACAAAGGTGGATATTTTATATGCGTTGACCATCAATAGATGATGCTAGACACGCCCAAAAGGCGGTGCTAGAAACACCCCTCCGACAGTGCACCCCCTAATAAAATGTGCTGCGCACGCCAGTGTCTGTATTCAAAATCAGTCACATCTATAGGACTGCACTACCCACAATACTTCTGCTTGTAAACGTACCCATCATCGGGTTTAATTCAATAGATCTATTCTAAAAAGGTCTACAATCAATTAGTCGATCCCAAATGGTTGACATGGAAATGGTCAACAGGGTCAAAAGGTCAAAAGGGCAATGGTTGACACAAAAATGTCAACCCGAGTGTTTTTATTTTATTTTATTTTTTCACTTTTGCCCTACTAGAAAAAAACATTAGTCTACCGCTATTCTCACCACACTTTGGACAGGTTACTATTCCCAATCGTAGTCCACATGGATGGTAAAGCATGAAAGAGTTGGAAATTGTGACAAAAATAGAAAAAAATTGTGTTGTCTGTATGTGTGTCAACTACTACCAGGTAGACCTTTTAAACCTGTTGAACTTTTATGCTATCTACCTTTTGTACCTGTCGGCCTAATGCATGTCGACCATTTGGGGTCTACCTATTGACTGTCGACTTATCATCAAAATACCCAAATCATCACTATCATTATGAAATTGCACCAGCCCTATCTTTGATGCAAGAGATCTACCTGAAACTAGATTAATTACTGCTGACACACAACTCTGGATAACCCACAATGTCATCTGCATGCCTGGAGCCATATCTAGGGGTATGCAATAAGTGACACCCTGGAGTGGTCCACATCCCACAGTGGTCCACACCCCCAGCATCCTTTTCTGACACCTCTATACATTTGTAAGACAGGCAATTTTCTCAGCCCTGCTTCTGCTAAAAAATGCATGTGAAGAGACACCCAGAAAGGTAAAAGATGCTCACTAATGCATTTGCAAATTTGCATATGTTGTCACATACTTGCAATGCATATGCAGAAATCGAGCACCATCGACAGTTGTGGTTGATTCAGGGCTTCTCAGAATGAGAATACCATCGCACTGGAGCCATGTTTTTAGTCACAATCCATTGGAACTGATGTCAGATGCACGCCTTGACACATCTGCGTCTTCCCAACCACTCCCCACAAACGCCATGTAACCTCCCACAAACGATCACTCCCTGGCAATCACTATGCAATCGCACTTTAATGGGCGCAGCTCATACGCAGTCGTCTGATAATTGCCCAATTTGCTAATTTAGCAAATTACAAGTGATGCTGAAGAAGGCCCTATATTCATCAAACAACAATGCATCCTACATATTTTTTTTCGCTCAATTGTGCTTACAATGATGTTTTGTATTAGACCCCAAATATACTTGTGTGGCATTTAAATGAGCTTCTCCTGTATCAATTGCACTTAATCATTGAAGAGGGCAACCCACTGAAAGCAACATCTTTCATAACATGAAAAAATCAAATGTGCATTCCAAATGCTCTGCAAGCAACTAGTCCAATGAAAATGCATTTTTAAATGCTCATTTCACAATAGTTCACAAGAATCAATCTAAAGCTGGGTACACACATTACGATGGGGTGACCCAGCAAAATGGCGATGCGATGTAACAATACTGTACAGTGCACCACCATACACATTGGTCCTGATTCAGATGTTGTTGGAGTTGCTTTCACTGCTGCTTCCTTGGAAACAGCAGTTATAGTGCTTTATGGTAATGCAGCAGAAAGCGCCTATTACAAGCAGTCACCTCCTGCTGTAGCTATAATCCAACCTGCATCCTAGGATGCAGCATCAGCTCTCTTAGCCACCATTGTGTGGCTTACAGCACCCATGGTAACACGCTAGCCGCCTGTCACAGAGGCCAGGAAATCTTTGTCCATGGCCCCTTCTCTCTCCCTAAACAATGGCAACAACTCTCTGTTTTTACAAATAGAGGCAGTTTCCATCCCCTCTCTGTACCCCAGAAGGCAGCAGACTGCAAACAAAAATGTGCAAGTCCAGAAGTGTCATAAGTGAGGCATATGGCCAAACTCACTCATGGGTGCAAGGTGTAAAACTACACATGAGCTAACTCATAGTGGACTTTTGTGGTAGAGTACATTTTTCAGAGGTGCCAGTGATGCAATGTAACGGAGTCCGAGATCGCCAGAGGTGCGGTATTCTGGCCAATCTCTGACTTTTTTTTAAAGGGACATTCACTTACAAAGCATAGTCTTGCCTTGTAAGTGATTCTGCATAGTATTTCTAATCAAAGATATTAAAAATATACAACTGGACTGGTCAGATATTCGGCAGCTGGTTGCATCCACTTATACTAACCTTAAGGAAAAATCCTTCAAGCTTTATACTTGATGGTTTATGGTCCCTGAGAAGCTTCGCTCTGTTTATCCATCAACCTCTGACTTTTTTGGGTGTCAATGTGGATAAAACGGTTCATTCTTTCATATTTGATGCGAATGTTCAGTGATTTCTATATATTAGGATGATGTGTTGTCACAGACGGGCAGATTGTTTAATAATACACCACATAAGGACCCGTTGCAAGTGTGGACTCCTTGGTATTCCCATTATAATAGACGCATTTCTGGCCTGGAATACATTTTATTTCAGTCATTAGGCATTTTTTCTTGCTTGTTAACAATCCAGATTTTACTTGTCTTTTCTACTTATTTACTCTTTTTTTTTTACTTTTTATTAGTGCTTCAGTGGACTTGCTGTCTGGTATCCCCCTCCCCGCCCACCTTTTCTATTCTTATTTTATCTACTCCAGCTTTTTTCAGATGTTTGTGTTTAATGTATTTTGTGTAAAAATAAAACACTTTTCAGTACTGTGACGCTATGTATCAATTTATAGGTTTGCTGATATTTTATATGTAGTAAATGTATGGTTACTCATATTGCCTGCTACTTTTTATTCTTAATGGCTATGTACTGGTTGTAGCCGTTATATGCTGTTTTTGATTGCTTGAGTATTCTTTTTGTATGTCATCTACCTTTACAAATAAAGAGAATAATATATAAGTGTATATATATATATATATATATATATATACGTACAGTGCATCTGGAAAGTATTCACATCGCTTCACTTTTTCCACATTTTGTTATATTACAACCTTATTCCAAAATGGAATAAATTTATTTTTTCCCTCAAAATTGTACACACAATACCCCATAATGACAATGTAAAAAAAAAAGTTTTTTTGTGATTTTTTTCAAATTTATTAAAAATTAAAAAATGTACATAAGTATTCACAGCCTTTGCCATGAATCTCAAAATTGAGCTCAGGTGCATCCTGTTTCCACTGATCTTTCTTGAGATTTTCCTACATCTTAATTGGTAAAAATCAGTTGATTGGACATGATTTGGAAAGTCTATATGAGGTCCCACACTTGACAGTGCATGTCTGAGCACAAAACGAGCATGATGCCAAAGGAATTGTCTGTAGACCTCCGAGACAGGATTGTCTCGAGGCACAAATCTGGGGAAGGGTACAGAAAAATATCTGCTGCTTTGATGGTCCCAATGAGCACAGTGGCCTCCATCATCTGTAAATGGAAGAAGTTCGGAACAACCAGGACTCTTCCTAGAGCTGGACGGCCATCTACACTGACCGATTGGGGGAGAAGGGCCCTAGTCAGTGAGGTGACCAAGAACCCAATGGTCACTCTGTCAGAGCTACAGCATTCATCTGTGGAGAGAGGAGAACCTTCCAGAAGGACAACCATCTCTGCAGCAATCCACCAATCAGGCCTGTATGATAGAGTGGTGATAATGTCAAATATTATCTTAAAACATAAAGCTATACACTGTTACCGTGGAGCCGCTATGGTCGCTAGACTTATTACACACACTACGGACTAAGTACGCTATTTGCGTACTGAGTAATGTATTTGATCCGCACTTAGCGTATCAGATGCCGTGCCGTGGGTACAACGTACACGCGGCACGTACGCACACTGATTGAAATACTGTAAACCTTATTAATGAAACAATGTAATGATATGCTTATACTTTAAACCTTAACAGCAAAGCACTGCAACGATGTTAATACCTTTAAACCTTAAGTAGCGCTGGTGATACAAAGTATCCGCAGTGCATACACCTTAACAATGCTTATACACTTTAAACAGGTTAAACTACTTTAAAAGCCCAAGCAGGAAAAGAGAAAACACAACACCGTTTGTATTTGAAACCACAGGGTTCTAAGGCCTCCGTGGATTGATTCTAATAAAAGGTAAAACAATACAAGTCATACACTACAAACTAACAAGTAAATCTAAACAGAATAATAGAGAATAATGGCTACAGAGAATATACATACGTGAGAATGTTTCGCAGGCACAACCTGAATTCAGTCCTCAGCTATCAGGGAGAAAGCCTTCAGAGTCTTGTGTGACCAAGCCTGCTGCAAGCTCTATTTATTCACTTCATCCAAAACAATACAATGGTCACTGTAATCCCTTTGTTCATTGGACACAGGGATATGTCTCTACATTACAGCAAAGGTCATAGGTGGATTTGAAAAGGTGGGCTGTGTCTTTCCCCAACTGCTCTAGTGGGTGGTATCCTCTGGATTCCCCCCCGCATACACAATACACAGTAAACACAGTCAATGTTCATATTCTACTTTTGCACATAACTATACGCAGGAACATGCAATCTTCTCCTAACTAACACCGGAATGTTACCCTTGAAATACCCTACAGCTGGATACTAGACACCACCTTTCAACCTTTATCTGACCCTTCCTATCATGCAAAGAGGAATCTCTCTGTCCAGGAACTGTTTAAACTAATCATACTCGCTGACATGGTCTAGGGGAATATTATCTACAAAATGCACTATTTGGGTTAAATATGCTACGATCGAGTCGCACGCTACACGCTCACAAACTCCGCCGTAAATACACATCTCATGCGCACGAGACGCTGGAGCGTCTCTTACGCAACTTGCGGGTATGTGTACGCATGGGGGACCAGGTGCACGAGCAGCGTGCATGTGCATGAGGGGTTAGTACAAGGGATATGCATCATAATATTTTTCGACTTTGACAGTCCACCCTTTGGCAGTCAACAATAACTGCCACTATCCAAACAATTAAGCAGAAAAATCTACCATACAATGAAATACCTATAAATGCTTGGGTGAAGGGAGGAGAGGAGAAGGTGGGAAATGTATGACCTAGTGGGATAGTAAAAGCATGTATGTATGAAATTCATGTCTGAGGGGTCATGTATCATCGTGCCGTACATGTTCTAGATAAGCTTCGAGGTATTGCGAAGTATACATTAAATCCTTCTTATACCGTATTAAGGGTCTGTAAGTGGGCTAAAAAACACTACCGAGCTCTTTTCGGCTCCTTGTTCCAACAAATGGGGTGCACATTAGTTGATGATACATGGAGGGGGAAAATATGTGAGTGCTAATATATGTACCTATATCACCTGTCGACTATGTGTGTCACTACCTGAAGATCGTAGAGATGAAGATAAGAAACATATGTCACAAATACATTCATATGATAATATGTGTAATTGTCCTTGGGTGTCTGTTGAAGTCTTGTCCGGATAGGTGTGTCTTTGCTGTGGGTGATAAGCAAAGTTTTTCAAGTGTCCATACGAAGTTTTTTAAAGTCTCTAAAGTGTCTCGCAAAGTCTGTGAAAAAGTTCATCAAAGGTCTGTAGAAATGTTCATCAAAGGTCTGTAGAAGTGTGCATCAAAATCTTCTTCCGAGTGGCTGTCTTTTTACCTTGGAGAAAAACAAAGGAGAAACGGGTGAAAGAAACGGACCGTGGAATCACGTCTTATCACAACATTGTCTCGATTGATGGGTCATAAATTAAACCAGTTGTTGTAACAATGCCCTCGCTCCTCAAACTCATCACTCTGGTACTGCGTTTGCACTGCATTAAAATCCGAACACATCTAAATATCAAACCAATCATTATGACAACTCCAAGGATACAAAGGAGAAATTTCCCTACATTCACGATAACATTTTGAGCCCATTCTCCTAAACCTGAGAACCAATTGCGTGGGTTCAACCATGAAACCCAGCCGGTCAGTTCATTACTCACAGCAGTAAGGGTAAGGTTGTGTCTCCTTCGGAACTCCCACTTCAGCTGCAAGATATCGTCCATCTTTTGATCTATGACCTCGGTTGGGTCATCGGTGCTGTTTGTGATATATGTACAGCACTTCACACCATACTGAGTTGCTAGGGTGACATAATACCCGCCTGTCACCGCTGTGATGTAATTGAGAACCATCCTGTGCTGGATCAGTTCCGTTTTGTAAGCTTGCAACTCCCTCCCAGTATACCTGAAGGTGTCATCATACATCTCGGTGATGTTGTCTATCAGGTCCGCTAGCGCATTAATATACCTAAAATTTATAATTCCTCTGGCGGTACGGGTGATATCTAGCGCGAGTAGGAATTGAATCTCCGTGGATTCGTGGATCAAATCAGAGGCTGCGTGCTCTGTCCTATCTATAAGGTGTCTCTTAACAATGTGTTCGTAGTGAGTGTGAGTGTAAGGAGCTTGAGCATTGCGGTGAACGTCTTTCATCTTATTATGGGTAATGGTCAGTACTTCTGGCAACACTCTTCCAATGTAACACAATCCCTCTGAGTTTGGGGCAACCCACTTATACGCCTTCCTCCCACATATGAAATATGCATCATCGGGGAGGACATATGGGACAGAATATGACATCACCATATTGCAAACCTTCCAGGTGAAAAATCCTATCCCTAACTTTCTCATCTGTTCAGTACACGTATCAGGCTGTATGATATGCGCACAGTATCCTGGTGATACTTCTCCAACCCGCATGGTCCTACTCCCTAGAGTATACCTATACTGAAAATATCTCCCACCGTTGGCTATTTGGCGTATAAGTTCTGAGTCTACGGGCATTCTATCGGCTCTATGTGAAAATGCCATGGTTTGGTTGTTCCATGTCACTTCCCAATTTCCCGGCTTTCGGGGATTGGAAATGTTAAAACATACTAAGGACCTATCCACATGATATTGGTGGAGCTTCAAACTAGGAGGCCTAGAAATATTAAATTTCTTGTACACCGGTCTCCCACCCCTTAATTCAAGTACCTCATCTATTGTTAAAGAGTATGGCACTAGTCCTGACTTGCTCTGACCTTGAGGTACTTGTGAGCACACCCAGCATTCCGTTTGGTTTAAAACCTTACCCACTAATGAGTGATAATCACTCAATGGATGACGGTCCATGTTGATATTAAGGCTGGACTGACATCTCTGGATGCACCCGTCCTCAACTATGTTTTCACAATTCCTACAGATACAATTCTCTTCAGCTAACAATCCATCACAATGTCTCCTAGTGTCATGACTACCAGATCGTTTTCTGATACTCGCCTTTGCTCGGTGATTGTGTTGCTCTTGGAATTCTACGAATCCGTCCTTGTCATCAGAACCCATTCCAGATCCTTTCTCGACCTCTCTGGTACTCTCACCGAAATAGACTGTTCTGGTCAACAACAGGGTCAACAGGAAAACCCGGAACGCAGTCTCTTGGGGTAAGTCCATCTTGCAGGAGGAGAAAGAAAGAGTGGTAATGGGAGGTAAAGAAAATAATAGAAGGGAAAGAAAAACTGCTGCGACAACCGCCTCTAGTCTTTTTGTTCTCTGTGCTCAGATGCCGTCTCAACAGTGCTGCCTCTCAGTCTTCCCGAAATAGACACTCCAGTGACACGCTGTTCTCTCTGAGTCAGCGACCTTTCTGTAAGGAGCATAAATCTTGCATTACCATTTGTTTAACTGTTGTGTGACATACCATCCGTAGAACATGAGAAAACAAAAAGAGAGAGAATAATAGGAAAAGAGAAAAATTGTCAGATTTCCATTCACCATCAGGCTGTCACACCAACATGTCTATCGGTATCTCTGCACAGTCTCCCCCACCAGTATTTCCACTCTCCACCCTCTGTGCATGGCCAGGCACAATGATGCTGGTAAGATATACTGGGGTTGGGTAGACCTCTGAAAAGACCAAGTAGACATGTGACGTTTGAGCTGTAGTTCTGCTGGTGAACGTCAGAGATGAAGAGGAAACATTTAAAGATAAATCACAGAGTTTACCTGGCCGCCCCTGTGTCTACAAGGAATGACCTACCAATTACATCAACTGTGACCTCAGGTTTACTACCTAGGCTAATAATCAACTTCACTGGCTGCAAATTACAGGTGCGGCCCAAAATTTTCCCTATATGATCCCTGATTACAATTACGTGCGTCATACAGTGTGTCATGTTCAGGTCTAGGGGGTCGATATACCTTATATGGGTCTCTAAATCTGCGACTCCGTGCATAATGTCCTTCCCTCTGGCTGTTATAACATTTTACCACATACGACTTACCAACAGGGGTCTGGGGTTTAGGCTGATGTGGCTTCGTTGTCAGGACTTTTATACTTATTGTCATCAGCTTACACCCCTGTGACTCCCTGTGTTTACTGATGTACCGATCGTGCTTAACAGCGGACTCTCTTAATGCAGCCACTGAGATACTTCTCCAGTTAGGTTGAGTGGTTTGTACCCTGGTTCTCAACGCTTCCTTTAACCCGTCCATTAATACGGACACAGCTACCTCTCTATGATGCACATTATCCTTAATGTCTTTGATCCCAGTAAATCTAGCCATTTCCTGCAGTGCTTGATGGAAATAGTCAGAAGCAGTTTCACCTTCTTTTTGTCTAATGGAGAAAATTTCATTCCACTTGACAACAGTTGGGAAATATATTCCTAATTGCAGATTGATTTGTCGTACATTCTCCTGAGTGTATTCCTCAGTGAGAGGTACTTCTGCGTCTCATTTACAATCAGTAATAAATTCTGCAGGGTCAATATTGGAGGGTAGACATACTCGTAGCACTGTTCGCCAATCTTTGTTTGTGGGTTCGGTGGCATTACCTAATTCTTTAATAAACTTCTGGCATGCAACTAGATCTTTCCTGGGATCGGGAAATTCTGACATAATTGTTCTCAATTCTGCCCGGGACCAGGGACAATGCATAGCAATATCCTTGACGGGAGTGACTCCCTGAGCGTCAGTCCTCCCATTGGGGACTGCGATCACCCTGACAGGATTTAGTTCAATTACACCATCTTGTGTTGACTCTACAATGTGAGGTGCAATTGTCTGTGCATAATGTACAATACCGTACTTACCTGTGGACACGACCTCACCTGACCCTCCGTTAGGGGGCTTTACTACTGCCCTTACCGATTGGGCCGTGCCCACCTGGGTGTCCTGTATGGTGGCTGCTAGAGAAAGTGCCGACATCGTGCTGGGCTCACTTTCTCACTTGTAATCCTGAGGGAAGTTTAAAATGGGGTGCAACTTGCACGGGTTAGAATTTATACATTTATCAGTTTTACTCTTATCGTCATTAATACATTTATTACGTTTACTCTTATTGTCATTAATACATTTATTAGGTGCACTCTTATCATATATCAGTATGTCATTCTCTGTAGCCATTTTCTCTCCTGTAATGTACGGTGGTTGTGCAGTTGCTATCAGTTTCCTGCTAGGGTTAGAACCAGCTGTGTAAGCTAGTTCCCTCTGTATATCACTCTCTCGTTGCCATAACTGTAAATAATCATAATGTCTAGTCCTTTGCTTTCCGGATTTTATCAGACATATCCTTCTCCTTAAATTTTGCAACACCTCAGGATTAAAACTGCCTACCCTAGGGAACGGTTCCCTATCGTCCACAGTCATACGTTCCCACTCATTGCATAAGACTTCTGCGTGTGATCCATATTTCTCACACATTATGTACCTCGCCGACCCTTTGGGCCGCGGAATATCAACCTGAACCCTGGTTGATCGTCCCTTACTTGAGCAACTGGCCCCCATTCTTTGCAGGTATTGCCTTCTCAGCTAATCCTTACAAAAAACAAATTACTCAGTGATAAGGCGACGGTGAAAGTTCTCCGAGTGCTCTGACCCACCCACGCCCCTGCTGGCCAATACACCGTACACTGTGCCCAGTGCTGGTCGTACCCAACCTCGGGCTCCTGTGTAACCTCTATTTACTGAGAGCGTGTGGGAGTATGCTACCCCTCCCAGTAAATATCAGTTGTTGGAGATTTCCTGAGTGACCAGCGAAACTCCCTTAAAATAAAAAAACTGTTACACAAATCACGTTACGTGTACAATTAGCGTCTATGACCCCGCAAATTGAGTGAGTATCAAGGTGAACTAACTAATGCACACAGTAACGTGCGGTACAGTCGCACTGCGTATAAGTAACTATTACATATCCGCCGAACGACCAACGGAATCGGTTGTTTAGGCTGCGAAACCTCAGCCGGAGCGTATTCTCAAAACGGGCCTATATGGATACTACGCAAACCCCCGTGGCTGAGCTCTCTACCTCTGACCTTTCTCAGGCCAGGGTTTTCAGAGCTTTGCTTGACCTGGTCAGCGGATTTCTGACTTCGCCGACCTTTTGGTCTGCTGATTGCTACCTTGCTCCTTTGTACTCTTATACAATGTTAACGTGAGCAAGCCAATCTCACGCCACCAAGTGTCCACTCCACTGGTGTAGTCTCCTACGGGATCCCGAATTCCCTTGGGTCCAAAACCTTTATTGTTTGCACACTCATGTACACTTTGATTTTTCTGTACAGAAAATTATTTTTATTCAGGTGAAACAGGCTAATCCCAGAGGTGTCACAATAAGAGAAGGATCTTTTAAACTAAAATTTTGGAAACTGAACAAATTTGTGCTATTATCGCATGGCTACCGTATCGCCTAAACTAAAACAATGCTATCGTGTGATTTGTATTTAGTGGGCGTACCTATACGCACGTTGCGTAATATACGCCACGTGTGTAGGCCTTTGCGTTGCGTACACAGTCTTGCACGCTGTCCGAGACACGTGTACAAAGGCTGGATACGCCCGCAGTAACACAAATAACACGTTTCTATAAATGTAAACGATATTCAACTATAATCGCTTACTAACACCACACAGTATCTCCTGTATAAACCTTTATAACTGGGCCAGGCTGCGTGTGTGTTTTACATGTACTCCCTTAAATATTATTCTATATTTTTAACTAAATAGCAACAAATTTCTCAGCACGGGTCAAAATAGATCTAATAATCAATGCTAATGGCAACAAGCAAGTAGATATGCAGAATACACAAAATACAGGTCTAAATGAATCTAGTAATCAATGCTTCCAATAGTATGATTCATATTGGATAGCTATCTTGCAGAACATACATTGATATAAACACACACACATAATTATAATATTATATCTATGTACCATTCACTGGTCTCCTGAGACTCTTTTACTCATTAAGTGCTTCTAATTTGCATATGAATGTGCTTTTGACTGTCTGTGAAGGTGGTTTTTCACTGCCAGGAAAAAGCAGCCACACAGGTTTATTTGCATTTCAATGGCTATCTTACAACAAGCAGAGTTTAACTGAATCCTAGAGGTAAAGAAAAAAACTTTGTTTATATCTGTATGTGGTTATTACATGACGTATTCATCTTACTATTAACTTTTATTAAGCCCCATCTGAATCTATTTGTAATTGACTATGGCATGGGTTAAATAAATGCATTGGTAACTCATAAATGGTGATTTCTTTTTGACCAAGGACGGCTGATTATTTGGGCAGTGAAAATAAGCCATTTAGAAAAAAATGACCTTCCCAAAATGGCCGCTGCTCCTCCCCCTTCCACATCCATAAGGGTTACACAAAATGGTGGACAGGCCATGTGGTTAGTCCAAAATGGAGGACAAACCATGCTGCTTCCTTTGTCACTAAGAAATCACACACCATGCGAGCCCCTGAAGTTATTTTACCTTGTTTTGCAACAATATGATCAGATATGCAGAGTACAGGTGTATGCTTGTATTGTATGCACATTTGGCGCAAAACAGAAATTTACAGATTTAAAATAGCTTTGCGTTCTTATCTTCCGGATCCCACCAGCATCCCAACAAACCTTGCAGAGCAGACAACATCTTATCAGCAATGAAATAGGGTTTACCAGTGTATTCTACAGCCAAAAAAACTTACGTAGGATACCTGTCCGCACTTTTGCTGATAGATAGAGTCTGCTTTAACCTGCTAGGCTGTGGGTATGAGGAAAACCAGGACGTGGCCCCCAATTGATAATGTCAAATATTATCTTAAAACATAAAGCTATACACTGTTACCGTGGAGCCGCTATGGCCGCTAGACTTATTACACACACTACAGACTAAGTACGCTATTTGCGTACTGAGTAATGTATTTGATCCGCACTTAGCGTATCAGACGCCGTGCCGTGGGTACAACGTACACGCGGCACGTACGCACACTGATTGAAATACTGTAAACCTTATTAATGAAACAATGTAATGATATGCTGATACTTTAAACCTTAACAGCAAAGCACTGCAACGATGTTAATACCTTTAAACCTTAAGTAGCGCTGGTGATACAAAGTATCCGCAGTGCATACACCTTAACAATGCGTATACACTTTAAACAGGTTAAACTACTTCAAAAGCCCAAGCAGGAAAAGAGAAAACAGAACACCGTTTGTATTTGAAACCACAGGGTTCTAAGGCCTCCGTGGATTGATTCTAATAAAAGGTAAAACAATACAAGTCATACACTACAAACTAACAAGTAAATCTAAACAGAATAATAGAGAATAATGGCTACAGAGAATATACATACGTGAGAATGTTTCGCAGGCGCAACCTGAATTCAGTCCTCAGCTATCAGGGAGAAAGCCTTCAGAGTCTTGTGTGACCAAGCCTGCTGCAAGCTCTATTTATTCACTTCATCCAAAACAATACAATGGTCACTGTAATCCCTTTGTTCATTGGACACAGGGATATGTCTCTACATTACAGCAAAGGTCATAGGTGGATTTGAAAAGGTGGGCTGTGTCTTTCCCCAACTGCTCTAGTGGGTGGTATCCTCTGGATTCCCCCCCGCATACACAATACACAGTAAACACAGTCAATGTTCATATTCTACTTTTGCACATAACTATACGCAGGAACATGCAATCTTCTCCTAACTAACACCGGAATGTTACCCTTAAAATACCCTACAGCTGGATACTAGACACCACCTTTCAACCTTTATCTGACCCTTCCTATCATGCAAAGAGGAATCTCTCTGTCCAGGAACTGTTTAAACTAATCATACTCGCTGACATGGTCTAGGGGAATATTATCTACAAAATGCACTATTTGGGTTAAATATGCTACGATTGAGTCGCACGCTACACGCTCACAAACTCCGCCGTAAATACACATCTCATGCGCACGAGACGCTGGAGCGTCTCTTACGCAACTTGCGGGTATGTGTACGCATGGGGGACCAGGTGCACGAGCAGCGTGCATGTGCATGAGGGGTTAGTACAAGGGATATGCATCATGATATTTTTCGACTTTGACAGTGGTAAGTTTGAAGCCACTCCAGTAATGTACAAAGACATCCTGCTCCTCAGACTGAGACGACGGTTCATCTTTCAGCAGGACATCAACCCTAAGCACACAGCCAAGATATCAAAGGAGTGGCTTCAGGGCAACTCTGTGAATGTCCTTGAGTGGCCCAGCCAGAACCCAGACTTGAATCCGATTGAACATCTCTGGAGAAATCTGAAAATGGCTGTGCACCGATGCTTCCCATCCAACCTGATGGAGCTTGAGAGGTGCTGCAAAGAGGAATGGGTGAAACTGCCCAAAGATAGGTAAGGGGTTTTGCAAAAAACTCTTTTTTCAAGTTGTCATTATGGGGTATTGTGTGTAGAATTTTGAGGGGAAAAATTAATTTATTCCATTTTGGAATAAAGCTGTAACATAGCAAAATGTGGAAAAAGGGAAGCACTGTGAATACTTTCCGGATGCACTGTATACAACTGGTTTGAATAACAATGCATCAATTCGAAGATGAATGCAGTAATATTATCAACAGATGTGGTGGACTCGTGTTGAAAACTAGAAGCATTAAAATATCATGATTGCTAATACATCACACAAGGATATGTAGGCTATTTAATTTTTTCAGAATCAATTTTCATTCATCCAACTTATCAAAGAGAGAACGAGTTGTGCGAAAAAGAAAAAAATTCCCCTTCCCCCCCAAAAAAACAAACAATCTCTCCAAACCAGTAGAAGGATCTTGCCACGGGCAAGCAGGACTTAGCCCAGGGTGCCGCTGTCCCGAGGGCGCCGCCACCATCCCGAGGGCCCCACCGCCATGGCAAGATCTGCTACTGGTGCCATTGCTGTGCGATGCGCGATGACATCATCGTGCACCGCGCGGCATTGTGGGAGCGGCCATAGACGCTAGAGGTCATAAGTGTCTGTGCGGTGCTATGGGAGAGACATCATGACGTCTCTCCCATGGATCTGAGGAGAGGCGCCGGCAGCCGGAGATGGAGGGCAGCAGTGGTCGGGAAGCAGGAGCGGGGATGGTGAGTATTTATTTATTTAATTTTGGGTCAGCGGTGCTGCTAGCAGCACAGCTACAGGGGCACAGTATTGGGGGCACAATTACTGACAGCACAGTACTGGGGGCACAACTAATGAGGGCACAGCTATAGGGGGCTCAGTACTGGGGGCACAACTACTGAGGGCATAGCTATAGGGGGCACAGTACTGGGGGCACAATTACTGAGGGCATAGCTATAGGGGCACAGTATTGGGGGCACAACTAGTGAGGGCATAGCTACAGGGGGGCATAACTGTGACCACACCCCTTCCCCATTAAGCCATGCCACTATTTTTTATGGCACGCACTAACCCTGTTTTACCTGTCGGAGGGGGTGCCAGTCATCAAAGGAAACATTCGCCCTGGGCACTACAAGGTCTAGAACTTGCCCTGCTCCAAACTAAGGGGGTTATTCAGACTCAGTTGTAAAATAACGATTTCACAAACATACGAAATTGCATATGAAATGCGATCACAATGCAGGGCGGCACTGCACATGCTGGGTGGCCTTGCCCTGTGCTGGGCAGTCCCCAGCATGCGATTTTAAACAGTAGCAGCGATTTTAGCAAAACTGCTACTGAGTCTGAATAACCCCCTAAAAATTCAAGTCATGAGTATTACGCATTTCCGTTTGAAATCTTTTACATGCCTAATGCAAGTCTTCCACTGTTAAAGATTTAATATGATTGTGAATACTATTTTACACTGGTTTTAATTATCTACAATAAACAGTTTGAAAATAAACTGATTTAAACATGTAATTTATGTATTTTAGATAGTTTAATAGGACAATAAAGTTACCACAAATAAGAATGCTCTAGTACTGACTACCCTGGCCAAACTTCTGTGTGTAACAAATATGCATTAACACATTATGATTTCAGTGTTGAATGTAGATGAATGCTAAACTGAATTAAAATGCCTGTACATCAAAGTATGTTTTCACATGTTTGCATTTATTGTACTTTCTGGTAGATGTATTCAGATGCTCTTTGGTTACCACATGCTGTACTACATAGACAAAACAATTATAGAAATATAATGGCAAGAACATGGAATATATTTTCCATTGCAATTACATGTTATTTCATTTGTTTTCAAGACTTGTCAACAGTGGTGTTTCCCCTAAATGCAAATCATTTTTAGTCCCTGTCTGGAAATCAGAAAGGTCAATATTCCAATAGTTTTTGATCAATTGACTGTCTTTTCTAGAACAGCTTGTGTCAGCATAACATTGATTTTTATGCTTTTTCCAAAGCACTCTAAAAAAAAATCTATCAATTCAAGAAACATCTGAACAAAACACCTGTTATTACGAATTTGACCTCTCTTACATCCAACCTTTAAACCATATAACGAAGATGGACAATTACTAAAAATATGATTTTACGCATATACTTTTTTGCTATTTATATTCTTCTCGATGTGCTGAAATCCCCTCTAGCACAGACATAGTATAAAAAGGAAAGAAATAAACTACAGTACAAGCAAAGAAACTGAGGGTATCCATAGTTTACCAACAATGATAGCTGAATTCACACAAATGTCACATTAGCAAATAGAAACATTTTAAAACTTGCATTTTGGCAGAAAGACTTATCGTATTGCAAAATGTATGGGACCGTACAATGTCCGGACCGTTGCCTGCCGTTTTCGGGGAGTGGAGAAGAAAACGCAGGCATATCCAGGAGAACGGAGGGCGGATGTCTGACGTCAAAGCCGGCTCCAGCATAGCTGAGATCGTCGCACAGGGTAAGTATGTCCAGGGCTAGTCTTGTTTTGCTTGAAATTTTTTTAGCTTAGCAGGGCTGCACAAGTGATCGTAGCCCTGCTAAGCTAAAATACACTCCCCCATAGGCGTGGACTAGTTGATCGCAGCAGCAGCAAAAAGTTGCTGGCTGCGATCAACTTGGAATGACCACCAAGGGGCATTGCTATAAGGAGAATAATGCTATAATAATGTAAAGGGCATGAATCGGTAACGAAAATACAGTATAGTGCTATGGATTGTTTGAGAGAGGGGGCCCCAAACCAATATTTTTCCTAGGGCCCCATGAGGTCTAAATCAAGCTCTGTATAAGAGTAATAAGTTGATCCCTTATATCTACAGTTCAAATAACTTTGTAATTAAAACTAATCCGATCTTTATAAATGCTAAAACAAAACCATTTTAGCAGTTTCCAAATGTTCCTGCATTATATTTTTCAGTTGCCATTAAGATTTACCAATATATTGTGGATCATATTCACATTTTGCCATATAAATCACAAATGTTGTGTTACAGTTCATTAGCCCTTTGATTTCATGGTCCCTAACCTCAGGAATGACAAATGCTTTGGACTGCTTATCCATAAACGTACACTCTGCGATTAAGGACAACAGAGCTTGAGGTATTACTTGTATACAAATATTTTTTTTACTGGCAAACAGGGAAATTGTCTTCATTTTTTTAATTACAGGATAATGGCAATTTTAAAGTTGTTCTTTATGTACAGTATAACAATCTTATGTCAATCATGTAGTACTTCATTTAGAGATAGATCTTTTTATAACACAGTTCAACATTAAGAAGAAAATATGCTCTTACTTTTCTATGCTAAATTTCTTATATTTTATGATAAAAGTAAGTACACACAATATAAGGCCTACTTAACTTACTAGCCTTATCTGAATGCATTAGATCTTGATTAATTATTTTACTTAGAATTAGTGTTGTCCACTCGAACTGAATAATAACTTCTACTGTACCTCTTGTACTCTTAAACAAGAAAAAATCACTAAACTATAGTCTTAAGAATTGGAAATAGTATATTTGATTTTATTTAAAAAAATGATACACAAGATTGCCATGCTCATCAACTAGTTTAAAGAAAGTACATGTTATTATTTACATTTTGTATCTAATTTTATGTGATTTATAAGTACATTTTAATTTACACTTGTCAATTTTTTTTAGAAGCATATGTTTGCCTAATTCAATAGTATAATATTCCAAACAGTAAGAGATTATATAAAGTTTATAAAAAGACGTATTTGTCAGAAAAAGATGATCTGACCATACACAAAATATTTTCCAAGTAAATAAATGTACATATCTTGGAGCAAACTTCGTGCCCATAGCTGCTCCAAAACCTGCAAAATGCCAAACTTTTACAAATAACAATACATAATGGCCCTCATTCCGAGTTGTTCGCTCGCTAGCTGCTTTTAGCAGCATTGCAAACGCTAGGCCGCCGCCCTTTGGGAGTGTATCTTAGCTTAGCAGAATAGCGAATGAAAGAGTAGCAGAATTGCTACTAAATATTTTCTTGCAGTTTCTGAGTAGCTCCAGACCTACTCCTAGATTGCGATCAGCTTGGTCAGTTTAGTTCCTGGTTTTCCATCACAAACACGCCGGCCACTCCCCCGTTTCTCCAGACACTCCCGCGTTTTTCCCAGACACGCCTGCGTTTTTTAGCACACTCCCGGAAAATGCTCAGTTACCACCCAGAAACGCCCCTTTCCTGTCAATCACTCACCGATCAGCAGTGCGACTGAAAAGCGCTGCATGAACGACAGCAAATCTACTAAGTTTTGTGTAAAATAACTTAGCGCATGCGCTCTGCGTACCATGTACATGCGCATTTAGCAACAAATTGCAGCATAGCGAAAATCAGCAACGAGCGAACAACTCGGAATGACCACCAATATTATAATATTACGCACATTAAGTGTATTTTTCAGGTCTTTCCAATCACATATCTCAAGGTACAGTCCAGGTATAAAGGTTAGTCATACTTGAGCACAGATGACTTAGCTCAAGCAAGTATATCCTTAAAACATGGAGTGTTAGTGTGCCTTGAGGATCGAGGTTGCGGACATGAAATTTACAAATGCCAACATCAATTAATTGTTTACGATAAATTATTAAGATACAATTTGAACCTTGTTATTCATATTAATTTTATTTCTAAAGTTGTTCTACATGAACCCTTTTATTTAGCTGAAGTTACATGTTACTATGACAGATTGTAGAGTACTCAGGTAAATTGGATTCATACTCCCAGCATCTCTACATCTGCTATATGCCTTTTCTGCTAAACACTGTTAGGTAAATTGGATTTTATATTAGTAACACTCAGTCTGTAGTTTGACAGGAAATCATTGTGTATTAGTGGGGGTGTACTGGACTCTGTGTTCACACTTTGCTATAAACTTTTTGCTTAGGGTGGGGTCTTATGGGGTTTGGGGGCTTTCAATTAGGCCTCTACATAGGTTTGCATGTTCTATTTAATCAGTATGGTGTAGGCTGTGAAACCGTGTTAGGCTGTGAAGCCGTGTTGGTGTAAAGTGTGATGGAATTACAGAGCTAAACAGGAGAAAAACAGAAGGACAATGCACCTATCCTCTATACCTCCACCAAACAGACTGCTTTCATCAAACAACAGTGAGTTAACTAATTCACCACCTCCAACATCTGCTGGATTCACAACCTGGACACCCCCCACAGAACTCCCTGTCTATAAACCTCAATGATCGCAACCATTGCTTTCTAGTCTTCAAAATATCACTATCTACTGTGCCACAATTTCAGTTTGCCATTATTCCCCACAAAATCCTGTCTGCACTGCCTTTGCTATCCACGACCTCTTCATCTGGCACTCTCTTAACTTTCTCGCTATTACCGAAACCTGTCTCTCCTCCTCTGACTCCACCTCCCCTACTTCCCTCTCCTATGGGGGTTTCTCCTTCACCCACTCTGTCAGAAATGACAACTGCCAAGGTGGTGGAGTGGAAATTCTCCTCTCCCCAAACTGCACCTTTTGCATCATCCCACCTGAACCCTTCCTCATTTTTTCCACCTTTCAGGTTCACTCTATCTGCCTCTTCTACCCCATCCACCGACCCCCTGGCCCCTCCTCCCCATTCCTGTACAATTTTGCTGCCTGACTTCCCCTCTTCCTTTCCTCTGACCTCCCCTCTATCATTCTCAGTTACTTTAACATTCCTATACAAACAATTGAGGTTAGGCTCTCAGCGCTGATCCCAACATTAAGAGTGGAAATATGTAAATATTAAAAGATCACAAGCACCGCTTAAGATGTTGTTTCAGGGGTTTCCCATAATGTCTCTCTCCTTTCTTATAGACTGACACTTACTTTTTAACCCCTTGAAGCGTTCATCAAAAGGTTTCTTTTTAAACGTCCCTGATTCCTTCAATCACGTTCCCACTGTCAAGACCCGACTCAGCGCATCAGCAGTGATACAGACACCATGAAGATATAAAATGGGAAAATTCCCAGCAGGGATATTTAATATACAAACAGTAACAAATGTATCAAGATAGTAGCACGTCCTGTTAAAACATTGTAATAGATGGGGAGGATCGTACCCGCTAAAGGTTGAGGCTGTGCACTACCGCTGAGAAGATCCGGAATATCTCAGCGTGCTGTTCTGGCAACAGCCTCAGGCATACAAGTGGGCTGTGTTCTCCTCACGTCCTCACGTCACAATCCAAGTCCTGCAGAATCAACGCGTTTCGGGGTTCCGCCCCTTTCTCAAGATCTGTTGCAGGTGACTCGGTCCTCCATAGAAATACCCAGTCCTAATTCCTGATTGGTTGGGTAATACTTCACAGGTGCTTTCATCAATCACACCATACCTTTCATACACATTTAAAACTCCTTTTAATTTGCTTAGAAGTATTCACGCATCTGTTTATATGGAATAAATCTATAGAGAGTGTTCTATAAATTACACATATAATGGATTGGTTCGAAATAATTTAAAATGATACTAACATACATTTTACATTAAAATACAATCCTAACCTACGCAATGTCCACAATCATTCATTGTTCTATAAACATTATAAATGTATGCACATATCCATCAGACAGTCACCATGATATGGGAGTGGGGAGAAGAGAAGAAAAAAACAAATATCAGTGACAACATAAAAAAAACTGCTTCATAAAAACCATTTTGTCTCAAAATCTTCCTATTGACATCACTAAACCAGAATCCACTAATCTTCTTGCTCTATCTTCCTCCTTTAGCCTATTTCAATGGACCTCTACCCCAACTTACAGTCTCGGCCAATTCCTTGACCTTGTCTTCATCCACTGGTGTGATCTGTTTAACTTCTCGAACTTCTCGAACTCTCCCTTTCCCCGCTCTGACCATCATCTACTCTCCTTTTCCCTCTCATCTCATCCTCTCCTCCCCATTCCCAGATCCACCATCACCATACATAATCTTGGGTCTCTTGACCCCCTCCCCAATACACTTCTTTCTCCTCTATCCACCATGACCTGCCCCAACCAGGTGGCCTCCTTCTATAACTCCACTCACCTCCACACTCGATTCTGTTGCCTCTATCTCCTCTGTCCCCCTCCGCTGTTCTAAACCCCAACCCTGGCACTCCAAACTGGTGGACTTCCTCCGTTTCAAGTTTATTTTCTCTTCCTACAACTCTGCCCTTTCCCTTGCTAAGCAATCCTTTTTCCAATCACTCAGCTCTTCTCAGTCCACAAGTTCCAACACCACTTTGATACTTTTAATACTCTCATTCAACACCCCCCTCCTCCCCTCCCAACCTCCCTCACTGCCACTGACGTTGCCGCCTTCTTCTCCTCCACAATTGAAGCTATTTGCCATGAATCTCCCCTCATCAGCCCTGCTGCCCCCACCATCACTCCCACCAGACATCCCACCTTGTGTTCCTTATCCCCACCACAGACAAGGAAGTCCACTCCCTCATCTTATCCTTTTCTCTGACGTCCTAAGTGGATGCTGGGACTCCATAAGGACCATGGGGAATAGCGGCTCTGCAGGAGACTGGGCACAACTAAAGAAAGCTTTATGACTACCTGGTGTGCACTGGCTCCTCCCACTATGACCCTACTCCAGACCTCAGTTAGAATCTTGTGCCCGGCTGAGCTGGATGCACACTAGGGGCTCTCCTGATCTCCTAGAAAAGAAAGTATATTTTAGGTTTTTTATTTTCAGTGAGATCTGCTGGCAACAGACTCACTGCTACGAGGGACTAAGGGGAGAAGAAGCGAACCTACCTGACTGGAGATAGTTTGGGCTTCTTAGGCTACTGGACACCATTAGCTCCAGAGGGATCGAACACAGGACCCGACCTCGATCGTTCGGTCCCGGAGCCGCGCCGCCGTCCCCCTTACAGAGCCAGAAGCATGAAGATGGTCCTGGAAATCGGCGGCAGAAGACTTCGGTCTTCAACAAGGTAGCGCACAGCACTGCAGCTGTGCGCCATTGCTCCTCATGCACACCTCACACTCCGGTCACTGATGGGTGCAGGGCGCTGGGGGGGGGCGCCCAGAGCAGCAATATGAATACCTTGGCTGGCAAAAAATCACAATATATAGTCCCAGAGGCTATATATGTGATAAATACCCCTGCCAGAATCCATGAAAAAAGCGGGAGAAAAGTCTGCCGAAAAAGGGGCGGGGCCATCTCCCTCAGCACACTGGCGCCATTTTTTCTTCACAGTGCAGCTGGAAGACAGCTCCCCAGGCTCTCCCCTGTAGTTTTCAGGCTCAAAGGGTTAAAAAGAGAGGGGGGGCACTAAATTTAGGCGCAATATGTGTATACAAGCAGCTATTGGGGGAAAAATCACTCAGTTATAGTGTTAATCCCTGCATTATATAGCGCTCTGGTGTGTGCTGGCATACTCTCTCTCTGTCTCCCCAAAGGACTTTGTGGGGTCCTGTCATCAGTCAGAGCATTCCCTGTGTGTGTGCGGTGTGTCGGTACGGCTGTGTCGACATGTTGGATGAGGAAGGTTACGTGGAGGCGGAGCAGAGGCCGATAAATGGGATGTCGCCCCCTGTGGGGCCGACATCAGAGTGGATGGATAGGTGGAAGGTATTAACCGACAATGTCAACTCCTTACATAAAAGGCTAGATGACGTAACAGCTGTGGGACAGCCGGCTTCTCAGCCCGCGCCTGCCCAGGCGTCTCAAAGGCCATCAGGGGCTCAAAAAAACGCCCGTTACCTCAGATGGCAGACACAGATGTCGACACGGAGTCTGACTCCAGTGTCAACGAGACTGAGACATATACACAATCCACTAGGAACATCCGTTGCATGATCTCGGCAATGAAAAATGTGTTACACATTTCTGACATGAACCCAAGTACCACATAAAAGGGGTTTTATGTTTGGGGAGAAAAAGCAGCCAGTGTTTTGTTCCCCCATCAGATGAGTGAATGAAGTGTGTAAAGAAGCGTGGGTTCCCCCGATAAGAAACTGGTAATTTCTAAAAAGTTACTGATGGCGTACCCTTTCCCGCCAGAGGATAGGTCACGTTGGGAGATATCCCCTAGGGTGGATAAGGCGCTCACAGGTTTGTCAAAAAAGGTGGCACTGCCGTCTTAGGATACGGCCACTTTGAAGGAGCCTGCTGATAAAAAGCAGGAGGCTATCCTGAAGTCTGTATATACACACTCAGGTACTATACTGAGACCTGCAATTGCCTCAGCATGAATAGTGCTGCTGCAGCGTGGTCTGATACCCTGTCAGATAATATTAATACCCTAGACAGAGATAATATTTTGCTAACATAGAGCATATTAAAGACGTCGTCTTATATATGAGGGATGCACAGAGGGATATTTGCCGGCTGGCATCCAGAATTAAGGCAATGTCCATTCTGCCAGGAGGGTATTAGAGACCCGGCAGTGGACAGGTGATGCTGACTTTAAAAGGCACATGGAGATTCTGCCTTATAAGGGTGAGGAATTGTTTGGGGATGGTCTCTGGGACCTCGTATCCACAGCAACAGCTGGGAAGAAATTTTTTTACCTCAGGTTTCCTCACAGCCTAAGAAAGCACCGTATTTTCAGGTACAGTCATTTCGGCTTCAGAAAAGCAAGCGGGTCAAAGGCGCTTCCTTTCTGCACAGAGACAAGGGAAGAAGGAAAAAGCTGCACCAGACAGCCAGTTCCCAGGATCAAAAATCTTCCCCCGCTTCCTCTGAGTCCACCGCATGACGCTGGGGCTCCACAGGTGGAGACAAGTGCAGTGGGGGCGCGTCTCGGGAACTTCAGGGACCAGTGGGCTTGCCCACAGGTGGATCCCTAGGTTCTGCAAGTAGTATCACAGGGATACAAGCTGGAGTTCGAGGCAACTCCCCCTCGCCGTTACCTCACATCAGCCTTGCCTGCTGCCCTCGGAGAAAGGGAGGTAGTACTGGCGGCAATTCACAAGCTGTACTTCCAGCAGGTGAAATCAAGGGATCCCTCCTTCAACAAGGCCGGGGTTACTATTCCAAAATGTCTTGAGGAAGGCTCCTGCCGAGCCGAAACGCGTTGACAATCTTGGGCACTTACAACTCCTAACAACTAGCCTTTAAGGTATTTCCATCACTCGATGCACCTTATATAATTTATTGGACTTTTTAGAAATTTTTACAGTTTTTTTTTTTTTTTTGCTGCTGCTGCAAATTCCAGTCTTTTATCCATTTTTTGATTCTCCCTTTTGAGGAGTGTGTGTACACATATGTTATTTCCCTCCCAGTTATGGGATTTTGTATTAATTAAAACGTTTTTATAAAAAAATGGATTGATTGGCACCATTTTTTTCCTTTTGGATTTACAACTGTCTAACCACGCACTGGCATCCTGAGGTCTGAAATAGTTGCGGATTCAAAAGATACCTTGATAGGAACATCTCCACACTTCATCTTGTGAGTGTGGTACGCACCTTTATTGATATAGAAATTGATGTGAAAGATACCTTTATACACTTGATTCATCTTCATTTTTAAGTGAGTTTAGGTATGCTCATCTATGCATACTTAATGGTGGAGGACACACAGAAAGGGTGAAGAATTTTAAAAAGAAACCTTTATGCGCACATATCCGTTCTTCCTAGTGTGAGTTGGGGTACGAACTCTATACAGACCCCCCACCCTAGCTACTGCCTTTCTGCTATGCTGATGGGATAAAGGACTCTTTTGTGTATTGAATTTTATTTAAAAAACATTAATACACATTGTATGTCTGTTTCTTTTCATGTAAAAATGACTGGACACTGACTACATCAACTGAGAAACTTCGTTGAACTGCTGAGGATCATTATACCGATTACCCTAAAGGGACGTATATGTCATTGTTATTTTCACTTTTGATATCTATATTGGGCGCTTATACTGAGAAAAAATTGTCTTTCCCTCTGTATACGATTACTATTACAAAATGTTTGGGGTACCGAAACCAGACGGTTCGGTGAGACCCATTCTAAAATTGAAATCCTTGAACACTTATATACGAAGGTTCAAGTTCAAAATGGAATCACTCAGGGCGATTATTGCAAGCCTGGAGAATTTCATGGTATCACTGGACATCAAGGATGCTTACCTGCATGTCCCTATTTACCCTCCTCACCAGGAGTACCTCAAAATTGTGGTACAGGATTGTCATTACCAATTCCAGACGTTGCCGTTGGTCTGTTCCCGGCACCGAGGGTATTTACCAAGGTAATGGCCGAAATCATTATCCCGTACTTGGACGATCTCCTTATAAAGACGAGGTCCAGGGAGCAGTTGTTCGTCGGAGTAGCACTATCTCGGGAAGTGCTACAACTGCACGGCTGGATTCTGAATATTCCAAAGTCGCAGCTGGTTCCTACGACGCATCTACTGTTCCTGGGTATGGTTCTGGACACAGAACAGGAAAAAGGGGTTCTCCCGTAGGAGAAGGCCAAGGAGTTGTTATCTCTAGTCAGAGACCTCCTAATACAAATACAGGGGTCGGTGCATCAATGCACGCGAGCCCTGGGAAAGATGGTAGCTTCTTACGAAGAAATTCCATTCGGCAGGTTCCATGCAAGGATCTTCCAGTGGGATCTGTTGGACAAGTGGTCCGGGTCGCATTTTCAGATGCATCGGTGGATAACCCTGTCTCCAAGGGCCAGAATGTCGCTGTTGTGGTGGCTGCAGAGTGTTCATCTTCGAGAGGGCCGCAGATTCGGCATACAGGACTAGGTTCTGGTGACCACGGATGCCAGCCTTCGAGGCTGGGGGGCAGTCACACAGGGAAGAAACTTCCAAGGACTATGGAAAAGTCAGGAGACGTCCTACACATAAATATTCTGGAACTAAGGGCCATTTACAATGCCCTAAGTCAGGCTAGACCCCTGCTTCAACACCGGCCGGTGCTGATCCAGTCAGACAACATCACGGCGGTCGCTCATGTAAACCGACAGGGCGGCACAAGAAGCAGGATGGCGATGGCAGAAGCCACAAGGATTCTCCGATGGGTGGAAAATCATGTGTTAGCACTGTCAGCAGTGTTCATTCCCGGAGTGGACAACTGGAAAGCAGACTTTCTCAGCAGACACGACCTCCACCCGGGAGAGTGGGGACTTCATCCAGAAGTCTTCCAAATGATTGTACACCGTTGGGAAAGGCCACAGGTGGACATGATGGCGTCCCGCCTCATCAAAAAGCTAAAAAGATATTGCGCCAGGTCAAGGGACCCTCAGGCGATAGCTGTGGACGCTCTGGTAACACCGTGGGTGTACCAGTCGGTGTATGTGTTCCCTTCTCTGCCTCTCATACCCAGGGTAATGAGAATAATAAGAAGGAGAGGAGTAAGAACTATACTCATTGTTCCGGATTGGCCAAGAAGAGCTTGGTACCCAGAACTCCAAGAAATGATCTCAGAGGACCCATGGCCTCTGCCGCTCAGACAGGACCTGCTGCAGCAGGGGGCCTGTCTGTTCCAAGACGTACCGCGGCTGCGTTTGACGGCATGGCGGTTGAACGCCGGATCCTGAAGGAAAAGGGCATTCCGGAGGAAGTTATCCCCACGCTAATTAAAGCTAGGAAAGAAGTGTACGCAAACCATTATCACCGCATATGGCGGAAATATGTTGCGTGCTGTGAGGCCAGGAAGGCCCCAACGGAGGAATTTCAGCTAGGTCGATTACTGCACTTCCTACAGTCAGGGGTGACTATGGGCCTAAAATTGGGTTCCATTAAGGTCCAGATTTCGGCTCTATCGATTTTCTTCCAAAATAGAACTGGCTTCACTGCCTGAAGTTCAGACTTTTGTTAAGGGAGTATTGCATAGTTAGCCCCCGTTTGTGCCTCCAGTGGCACCGTGGGATCTCAACGTGGTGTTGGATTTCCTGAAGTCGCATTGGGTTGAGCCACTTAAATCCGTGGAGCTAAAATACCTCACGTGGAAAGTGGTCATGATGTTGGCCTTGGCGTCGGCCAGGCGTGTATCAGAATTGGCGGCTTTGTCATGCAAAAGCCCTTATCTGATTTTTTATATGGATAAGGCGGAATTGAGGACTCGTTCCCAATTCCTTCCTAAGGTGGTATCAGTTTTTCATATGAACCAACCTATTGCGGTGCCTGCGGCTACTTGGGACTTGGAGGATTCCAAGTTACTGGACGTAGTCAGGGCCCTGAAAAATATATGTTTCCAGGACGGCTGGAGTCAGGAAAACTGACTCGCTATTTATCCTGTATGCACCCAACAAGCTGGGTGCTCCTGCTTCTAAGCAGACTATTGCTCGCTGGATCTGTAGCACGATTCAACTTGCACATTCTGCGGCTGGACTGCCGCACCCTAAATCTGTAAAAGCCCATTCCACGAGGAAAGTGGGCTCTTCTTGGGCGGCTGCCCGAGGGGTCTCGGCTTTACAAATTTGCCGAGCTATTACTTGGTCGGGTTCAAACATTTTTGCAAGAGTCTACAAGTTTGATACCCTGGCTGAGGAGGACCTAGAGTTTGCTCATTCGGTGCTGCAGAGTCATCCGCACTCTCCCACCCGTTTGGGAGCTTTGGTATAATCCCCATGGTCCTTACGGAGTCCCAGCATCCACTTAGGACGTCAGAGAAAATAAGATTTTACTCACCGGTAAATCTATTTCTCGTAGTCCGTAGTGGATGCTGGGCGCCAATCCCAAGTGCGGATTGTCTGCAATACTTGCATATAGTTATTGCCTAACTAAAGGGTTATTGTTGAGCCATCTGTTGAGAGGATCAGTTATATTTCATACTGTTAACTGGGTATAGTATCACGAGTTATACGGTGTGATTGGTGTGGCTGGTATGAGTCTTACCCGGGATTCAAAATCCTTCCTTATTGTGTCAGCTCTTCCGGGCACAGTATCCTAACTGAGGTCTGGAGGAGGGTCATAGTGGGAGGAGCCAGTGCACACCAGGTAGTCCTAAAGCTTTCTTTAGTTGTGCCCAGTCTCCTGCGGAGCCGCTATTCCCCATGGTCCTTATGGAGTCCCAGCATCCACTACGGACTGCGAGAAATAGATTTACCGGTGAGTAAAATTTTATTTTCCACCTCCACATGCCCCCTGGACCCCCTACCTTCCAGCATCCTCTACTCCCTCTCCCCCACTGCCTGCTCCCACCTTGCTCATCTCTTCAACCTATCATTCTCTACCAGCATCTTTTCCTTACCATTCAAACATGCTCTTGTTTCATCTATTCTTAAAAAACTCAACCTTGAACCTTCCTCCTCTGCTAGCTAATGCCCCATCTCTCTTCTCCCATTTGCCTCCAAATTACGTGAGAGGCTGGTGTACAGACTGATCACCAGCTACCTCTCTGACAACTCCATCCTTGATCCTTTTAAATCTGGCTTTTGCCCCCTACATTCCACTGAAACTGCCCTTGTCAAAGTCACCAATGACCTGCTTTTGGCCAAATCCAGAGGTCACCTCTCTCTGCTCATCCTTCTGGACCTCTCTGCTGCCTTTGACACTATAGATCATCCTGTCCTCCTCCACACCCTCCAGACCGTTGTCCTCTCCAGCACTGTCCTTGCCTGGTTCACCTCTTACCTAACTAACCACTTTTTTCTCAGTGTTTGCCTCTGGCTCCACCTCACCCCCTTCTATACTCCCCATTGTTGCCTAGAGGTCTCTATCCTGGGCCCACTTCTCTTCCTGTACACCTCTTCCCTGGGTGCGCTCATAACATCCTTCGGCTTTCGCTTTCATTTCCATCTCTATGCCAATGATACGCAACTATACCTCTCCTCTCTTGACCTCTCCCTCTCTGTCCTCTCTCTGGTATCCAGCTGCCTCTCCACCATCTCCTCCTGGATGTCTGAGCGCTCCCTGAAGCTCAACATGGACAAAACCAAACTCATCATCTTTCCCCCATCCAGGGTCTCCACCCTCCCTAATATCTCTGTCACTGTTGACTACACCATCATACTCCCTGTTCCCTAATTTCATTGCTTAGACATCACTCTTGACTCCTCCCTCTCCTTCATCCACCCCATTTAGCTCAATCCTGTCAGTTCCAGCTATGCAATATCGCTCAGATCAGGCTGTTCCTCTCCCAAAGTACAACTAAACTTATTATCCACTCACTGGTCATTTCATGGCTCGACTATTGCAACATTCTCCTCACTGGCCTCCCATGCTCCCATCTCCATCTCCCAGCATTCTACATCTGCCACTCCTCTTCAACAAAACGTGCACTGGCTCCCATTCCCCTACAGAATCTTCTTCAAACTCCTCACCCTCACTTACAAGGCTCTCTCTAACTCCACTGCTCCCTATATCTCCAACCTTTTGTGATGCGGCCGCAATGTTTGAGGCCACGCAGGCACAATGTGACTGCTGTGCATCCTCAGTTTCCTGACAAACTGACTGTCTACCCAGGATGCAGTCAAAATGCCAGCAGTAGTGATCCCGGCATTCAGGAGACCGACCTTTGAATCCCAACAGCCAGCATTTTGCCAATGGACAGCATCCCAACACCCGCCCCTATTTCCCACTTGGTTGGTGGGTCCACACCACCAACCAAGTGTGAACAGAAGCTGCGGCGAGCAAAGCTCACTACGGGCCCACAAAGCTCACCACCGGGCCTGCAGTGTGGTGAGCACAGTGAGCCCGCAAGGGGACTCGCTGCCTCATTGCCACTGTCAGGATACAGATGGCCAGCATCCGGTCACCAGTATGTCATGCCGGGCCCGTCTACTTTTATCTACAGTAAAAGTGTCCTCACACTACATAGTGCAGGGTTTTCCAACCATGGTCCTCAAAGGCACACTAACAGTCCAGGTTTTAAGGCTAGCCATACTTTAGCACAGGTGACTTAATCAGCACCTTAGTTATTTAGATTTTACCATCTGTGTTCAAGCAAGATATCCCTAAAACATGGACTGTTGTGTGCTTTGAGGACCTTGGTTAGGATAACACTGTTACTGTATATTTGGTAATGACAAAGGCAAAATTAGTAGCAGGTAGCGAGCCAGAGATATTAAATGCAATTTGAATTTTTCGGTGCAGAACAAATATAAATACTAAATAATAATTGACAAGTAAAATTGCACAGTATAAAAAATAATGACCTACAGTACACTCCATTAGGAGTCATATAGTACTGATCAAATGACTCCTTAGAGGATATAAACGTTCACACCATCCAAACATTTATTTCAATATCATAATTATGATTGTTTAGTCTGCACTGAACTTGGTATCTCTCTGCTTCACTTTAAAAAAAATAATATATATATATATATATATATATATATATACACAGTATATAAATATGCATACATACATACAAATATGGGTGATCTTCAGGTTGCCGACTGTCGGGATCCTGGCACACAGTATACTGGCGCCGGGATCCCAACAGCCGGCATACCAACAGTTTATCTCCCTCGTGGGGGTCCACGACCCCCCTGGAGGGAGAATAAATATCGTGGTGCGCGTAGCACACCACCGTGCCCACAAGGTGGCGAGTGCAGCGAGCCCGCAAGGGGCTCATTTGCGCTCGCCATGCTGTCGGTATGCCGGTGGTCGGGGTTCCGGCACCGGTATGCTGGTCGCCGGGAGCCCAGTCGCCGGCATACCATACTACACCCTACAAATATATATACTTCTTATATGATAATGGATATTACCTGCAGCTGTCTGGCTGTGCCATGGGGTCCTCGATGGCCCCGGCATATGCTAATGCCTATATGGCTTTTATTGAAAAACCTTTATTTTACAACCAATGTGTGTTAAAACCTAGCGTAGCTCTGTATTTGTGCTTTATTGATGACTTACTGATTGTATGGTTAGCAAAAAAGGAGGAATTGGAATCATTGTTGGATTACCATAATCACACAAGAGGTCCAGTACAGATGACCTATGATTTTAGTGCTGAGAGGGTCAACTTCTTAGATGTATCCATTTCAGTCGTTGGTGGAAATTTTAGAACTAACCTCTACATTAAGAAAACTGACCGAAATACAATCTTGAGGAATGAAAGTTTGCATCTGCTCCCACTACGAGGAGGTTTGCCTTACTCCCAGTTTCTTCGGGTGAGGTGAATCACTTAGGATGATGAGTCTTGCAAGCAGACTTTGTTAACAATGCATGATAAGTTTGTTGTAAGAGGCTACAATAGTGACTCTCTAACAGAGACTATGAATAAGGTTATGGCCATTCCGCGTCAAACATTATTAAATCCCACTAATAAAAACAATAGGTCTTTACCTGAAAAAACTGTCACATGGGTTAATAGATATTCTAGGGATACTCCTGTGTTAACTAAGAAAGCTAAACACTGGTGGCCTCTAGTGTCTTCGGACAAGGACATTCCTGCTCTCTCCGGAGACCATATCATGCCATGTTATACCAGGGGGAGGAACCTGAGAGATATGGTGGTTACATTGGATGTGTCCACTATGGGCACTCCTAAACCAACCCACTTTTTGAGTAATTGTAAGGGCTGTTACAGGTGTTTGGGTTTTATAACCTGCAGGTCCTTACAAACAGGAAAAACCTTTTGTCACCCACATTCGGGTAAGCGTATCCCCATTAAACATGCAGTGACCTGCTCTACAACCCATGTAATTTATCTCTTGAGCTGCCCCTGTGGGTTATACTATGTTGGCAAAACCCAGAGGCAGTTCAAGGAGGGCATGGCACAGCATCGCACAGCTATTCGTCATGCTTTAGAGACAGGCAAAATTAATCAGTCTGTGGCACGACATTGTTCCCAAAATAAACATAGTATAGCAAGCATTAGATCCATTATTATTGATCACGTTCCTGCAAAAAGACGAGGTGGCAACTGTAATAAAATCTTATTACAGAGGGAAAGTCGATGGATATTTACATAGAACACGGTACCCCCTGGTGGTCTTAATGAATCACTGAGGCTGCTGTGTTTTTTATAATCAATTGTATGACGGACCTTGTTATGTGAGTATCATTTGTAGCCTGACAGTTTTGAAATGTAGTTTTGTCAAGACACTAATAATACATATTTAGACTAGATAATCTGATACAATTCATTATACATTATGATCTTCTTGATAATGTTTTATTATTATTTTAATGTGATTATGTTTTTAATTATGTTAAATGGTGCTGATTATTGTGTACTACTTTATAAAACCAATATATGAATGTTGCTAGGCTACAGTAAACATATATTAGTTGTTGTTTAAGGTTACTTAGTAACGGCACCATGTGATCTCCCTGGGCACTAGTGTGATGATGCTCTCTGTCTGTGACATAGATTTCAGGTGCTGGATGAGAGCTGTGCAGCATGGTGTGCCACAGGTGAGATCACTTTTAATTAAGGTTGATTAATATACTGGGCTGTGGGGGTATATATTTGTATCAGTACCATAACTAGACATTTTAGCGCTGTGTGCAAGAAATGGCATCGGCGCCGCCCCCCTTAACGTAAACCAGCGGCAGTGCGCTCCACATGCGCGTGCAAAAAACTATAGGGGCATGGCTTCACGGGAAAGGGGTGTGGCCACAAAATAATACCAATTCATACAATGGTGCACAGTAGTCTCCATTATTCAAATTACGCCGCACAGTAGCGCCACTACACCAGGTAGTGTCCCTTTTTCACATTACGGCAGACAGATTCCCCTCTTTACACATTACGGTAGACAGCGTCCCCTTTTTTACACATTACGGCAGACAGCGTGCCCTTTTTTACACATTATGGCAGACAGCGTGCCCTTTTTTACACATTTCGGTAGACAGCGTTCCCTTTTTACACATTACGGCAGACAGCGTGACCATTTTTACACATTACGGTAGACAGCGTCCCCTTTTTTACACATTACGGCAGACAGTGTCCCCTTTTTTACACATTTCGGCAGACAGCATGCCCTTTTTTACACATTACGGCAGACAGCGTCCCTTTTTTACACATTACGGCAGACAGCGTCCCCTTTTTTACACATTACGGCAGACAGCGTGCCCTTTTTTACGCATTACGGCAGACAGCGTGCCCTTTTTACACATTACGGCAGACAGCGCCCCCTTTTTTACACATTACGGCAGACAGCGTCCCCTTTTTTACACATTACGGCAGACAGCGAGCCCTTTTTTACACAGTACAGCAGACAGCGTCCCCCTTTTTACACATTACGGCAGACAGCGTCCCCTTTTTACACATTACAGCAGACAGCGTCCCCCTTTTTACACATTACGGCAGACAGCGTCCCCCTTTTTTACACATTACAGCAGACAGTGTCCCCTTTTTTACACAGTACAGCAGACAGCGTCCCCCTTTTTACACATTACGGCAGACAGCGTCCCCTTTTTACACATTACAGCAGACAGCGTCCCCCTTTTTGCACATCACGGCAGACAGCGTCACCCTTTTTACACATTGCGGCAGCCAGTCCCCATTTTTACACATTACAGCAGACGGTGTCCCCCTTTTTACACATTGCGGCAGAAAGGATAGAGAAAGAAAGAGAAAGAGAGAGAGAGAGAGAGAGAGATACTTACCATCTCCCCACTGGCAATCAGGCTCCTCGTGCTGGCAGCTCCCTCGGTGCAGGCAGGGGAGAAGGAGGAGGAGAGAGGGGGACTGGAGCCGCAACAGCGCTATGTAATTGGTAGTAGCGCCACTGCAGCAGTCCCCTCACCTTCCGTATAGGCTGCCCGGCACCGCTGTAAATGCTGGAATGGAGGATCCGCATCCCAGCATTCACAGCAGCGCCGGGCAGCCAATACGGAAGTAGAGGGTCCTGCTGCAGCGGCGCTACTATCAATTACATAGCACTGCTGCGGCTCCAGTCCCCCTCCCTCCACCTCCTTCTCCGCTGCCCGGCGATGCTCCCTCCTCTCAAGTGCGGCGCACGGCACACAGCAGAGGCGGCATGTAATCAGTCAATTTGAATCATTACATGCCGCTGGCCGTTGCGCCCTCAGGGCAACTGCGCTGCGTGCCAGGCACACCTGGCACACACGTAGTTACGACCCTGATTTGTATTGTTGTATGTGCTTACATGCTGTTATCTCTGATGAAGAGGCTGCGTCCTCGAAAGTACTCGGATCAATAAAGGACTTTTAAATATCCGGAAACCGTCTGCTGAGTGCCGCCTTCACTTTTCTGCTGTTGTGAGTACCTGCTGGGGCTCTAAAAAGGCACCGCAGCAAGATATATCTATCTGGGAAGTGACTGGAGTGCCGGGTTAATACATACACCACTATCTCCTATATAATAGCCCAGATATGTGACTCTGTGTCTGGGCCTCTAACGCTGGGCGTGGCTAGGAGCTCTCATTGGGTTAGTGGCAGGTCTATCACACCCAGTCCACAGCTGATTGGGTGAGAAATGCCCTCCCACACAGGTTACATCCAATGGGAGGCTCTGCCCTTTGGCTGCTGTGTTTTCACAGAGCAGGATTAGCAATGGGACTGATTGAGCTGCAGCTCCAGCCCCACACCCCAAAATAGTTCCACTGCATCTGCAGCAACATACCCTCCAACAATTTATACATAAAAATGTATACAAATTCGAAAAGGAGGCGTGGCCACGGGTACAGCGGGCATGGTCACACCCCTTTTCCTATACTTCAATGGAAGCTTGGAGAGTCAAAAATCGGTACATACCATAAAAAAAGGGACTGTACCTGCCAAAAAGGTGCAGCTGAAGGGTATGCCACTGCATCTGCAGTAAGTCTCTGCGCTGTAGATAGGGGGGAAAAAATAACTTTTACTGCAGCATCCTATGTCCTGCTGCCAGTCCGCCTGACCCCTCCTGCATCAACAATCCCCACTCCCTAGCCGCGGCGCAGGTGGAACAAAGCTGCTGCAGCCACCGGCATAGATTTGAATGAAAGCGGCGCAGCGGAAAGGCTTTCATAGCCCTCCATGCACTGCATACTATCTGAGCCTAAATGCCTCCTCTGCGTGTGATGTCACAGAAGTGCCTCCCCGCCACAGCAGTGCCCAGATCCCCAGAGGCCCTGACTCCGCAACACAGCACCTGGGCTGCCGGCCTGGAAGCCCAGAGATGGCTGATATAACAGATAGAGTGGGTGATATTGCGGTGGGTAATGTCTGGACGCTGAATCAATGTAAAAGGTGACAGTGCTGTGCAGTGCAGTGGGTGTGCAGTCAGGACCGGTGCTAAGGTGTTCGGCGCCCC
Organism: Pseudophryne corroboree; assembly: GCF_028390025.1. Lineage (NCBI taxonomy): Eukaryota > Metazoa > Chordata > Amphibia > Anura > Myobatrachidae > Pseudophryne > Pseudophryne corroboree. The sequence continues at coordinate 386,416,376 of NC_086444.1, read as the reverse complement.
CCTGCAAACTATAAATTTGCACCTTTGCATACTTTACAAAGGCACAGCGCACATAATACCCCCTGTAGTAGAGACACTTACACATGTAACGCCCTCTGTTCCAGAGACGCTTACACATGTAACGCCACCTGAACCAGTGACGCTTACACATGTAATGCCCCACTGTACCAGTGGCACTTACACAAGTAACACCCCCTGTAGCAGTGATGCTTACACATGTAACGCCTCCTGTACCAGTTACGCTTACACACGTAACGCCCCCTGTACCAGTTACGCTTACACACGTAACGCCCCCTGTAGCGGTGACGCTTACACATGTAATGCCCCCTGTAGCAGTGATGCTTACACACGTAACGTCCTCTGTACTAGTGCCGCTTAGATACGTAGCGGCCCTCTGCACCAGTGCCGCTTAGACACGTAATGCCCCCTGTACCAGTGACGCTTACACACGTAATGCCCCCCTGTACCAGTGATCCTTACACACGTAACGCCCCCTGTACCAGTGCCACTTACACACGTAATGCCCCCTGTAGCAGTGCCGCTTACACATGTAACGCCCGCTGTACCAGTGCCGCTTACACACATAACGCCCCTTGCAGCAGTGCCGCTTACACACGTAATGCCCCCTGTACCAGTGGTACTTACACACGTAACACCTCCTGTACCAGTGCCACTTACACACGTAATGCTCCCTGTACCAGTGCCGCTTACACACGTAACGCCCCCTGTACCAGTGCCGCTTACACACGTAACGCCTCCTGTACCAGTGCCGCTTACACACATTATGCCGCAGTCACACATACACACACAACAGACACATATATATATATATATAAACACACATACACAGTCACACATACATACATACATACATACATACAGTATACACAGACACTGTATATACACACACTCACTCTCTTTCCAGACACTTACCTAATGAAGTCTGGCTGGCCGAAGCTGTAGCATCTCATCCTCCTGCTGCAGCATGGTCCCGTCTAGCTCCACCCCTAATTCCCATCGAGCTCCGCCCCCTTTGCCTCCCGCCCAGCCGCTGAATGTCACACAGGGGAGGGGTGGGGGAAGGGGAAAGGAGGCTTTGTGCTGATGGCGCCGAGGGGGAGAGGAGGTTTTGTGCTGCCGGCGCCGCTGCATGTGTGACAGCTGCCAGCAGCAGGGATAGCAGCAGCAGCTCAGCACAGGGATGCAGAGCAGGGAGAATGCCTCTCTTTCCTGGTGCCTCCCTGCACTGCATCCCTTTGCTGAGCAGCTAGCGCCGGGCCTCTCACATTTTACATTGATTCAGCCAGTCACTCAGTTCTGCCAGCCAGTCACTATTGTTAGCACCAGTGTCCCAACGCGCTGCATTACAGGGAAGTAGATGCACTCAATAAACTACAGTGAGCTTTAGTTTATTGTGTGCATCCTCTTCCCTGTAATGCGGCACGTTGGGACTGGCTGCTGTGCGAGTCTCCGGGAGAGCCACTGCCAAAGGGAGGACAGCAGCTTAGCTGCTGACAGGAGGAGAAGCAGGATAAGTATTACCTACCCCTCCCCCACTCACAGTACCTCCAGGCCCCATCCGCAACACCCCCACACACCCGCTCCAGCACCCGTGGTAGCTCCGGACCCCCTCCCCCACCCGCACCAGCCGCATTTGCCCCTCCCCCAACCAGGGCACCCCCGCAACTGCTCCGCCTCCACCCGCTGTGGCTCTGGACCCCCACACGCGGCACCCACGCACCCTCCGCCACCCGCGGCACCACCACACTGTTGTTACCATTGTCTCAATTGGGTAACATGTCGATTTTTAACTGCAGGCAAATGGTTGTTTAGTCATCCGCATAGTGGTAAGAAATATGCCATTGAATATAGGGTGCCATACACAATGAAGTTCATTGTATATCTTCTAACGTGTCCCTGCGGTTTGAGCTACGTAGGAAAAACTGAAAGGACCCTTAGAGAGCGCATTGCTAACCATAAATCAGCAATTCGTGCTGCACTAGCATCTGGAGATAGTGACCAACCAGTGGCGCGTCATTTCATGAGAGCTGGACATAGTATAGTGATGTGCACCGGACATTTTTCGGGTTTTGTGTTTTGGTTTTGGATTCGGTTCCGCGGCCATGTTTTGGATTCGGACGCGTTTTGGCAAAACCTCACCGAAATTTTTTTGTCGGATTCGGGTGTGTTTTGGATTCGGGTGTTTTTTTCAAAAACCCCTAAAAAACAGCTTAAATCATAGAATTTGGGGGTCATTTTGATCCCATAGTATTATTAACCTCAATTACCATAATTTCCACACATTTCCAGTCTATTCTGAACATCTCACACCTCACAATATTATTTTAAGTCCTACAATTTGCACCAAGGTCGCTGGATGACTAAGCTAAGCGACCCAAGTGGCCGACACAAACACCTGGCCCTTCTAGGAGTGGCACTGCAGTGTCAGACAGGATGGCCGATTTAAAAAATAGTCCCCAAACAGCACATGATGCAAAGAAAAAAAGAGGCGCACCAAGGTGGCTGTTTGACTAAGCTAAGCGACACAAGTGGCCGAAACAAACACCTGGCCCATCTAGGAGTGGCACTGCAGTGTCAATCAAGACAGGATGGCACTTCCAAAAAATAGTCCCCAAACAGCACATGATGCAAAGAAAATAAGAGGCGCACCAAGGTCGCTGTGTGACTAAGCTAAGCGACACAAGTGGCCGACACAAACACCTGGCCCATCTAGGAGTGGCACTGCAGTGTCAGGCAGGATGGCACTTCAAAAAAATTGTCCCCAAACAGCACATGATGCAAAGAAAAAAAGAGGCGCACCAAGGTGGCTGTGTGACTATGCTAAGCGACACAAGTGGCCGACACAAACACCTGGCCCATCTAGGAGTGGCACTGCAGTGTCAATCAAGACAGGATGGCACTTCCAAAAAATTGTCCCCAAACAGCACATGATGCAAAGAAAAAAAGAGGCGCACCAAGGTGGCTGTGTGACTAAGCTAAGCTACACAAGTGGCCGACACAAACACCTGGCCCATCTAGGAGTGGCACTGCAGTGTCAGGCAGGATGGCACTTCAAAAAAATTGTCCCCAAACAGCACATGATGCAAAGAAAAATGAAAGAAAAAAGAGGTTCAAGATGGAATTGTCCTTGGGCCCTCCCACCTACCCTTATGTTGTATAAACAGGACATGCACACTTTAACGAACCCATCATTTCAGCGACAGGGTCTGCCACACGACTGTGACTGAAATGACTGGTTGGTTTGTGCCCCCACCAAAAAAGAAGCAATCAATCTCTCCTTGCACAAACTGGCTCTACAGAGGCAAGATGTCCACATCATCATCATCCTCAGATTCCTCACCCCTTTCACTGTGTACATCCCCCTCCTCACAGATTATTAATTCGTCCCCACTGGAATCCACCATCTCAGGTCCCCGTGTACTTTCTGGAGGCAATTGCTGCTGGTGAATGTCTCCACGGAGGAATTGATTATAATTCATTTTGATGAACATCATCTTAGCCACATTTTCTGGAAGTAACCTCGTACGTCGATTGCTGACAAGGTGAGCGGCTGCACTAAACACTCTTTCGGAGTACACACTGGAGGGAGGGCAACTTAGGTAGAATAAAGCCAGTTTGTGCAAGGGCCTCCAAATTGCCTCTTTTTCCTGCCAGTATACGTACGGACTGTCTGACGTGCCTACTTGGATGCGGTCACTCATATAATCCTCCACCATTCTTTCCATGGTGAGAGAATCATATGCAGTGACAGTAGACGACATGTCAGTAATCATTGGCAGGTCCTTCAGTCCGGACCAGATGTCAGCACTCGCTCCAGACTGCCCTGCATCACCGCCAGCGGGTGGGCTAGGAATTCTTAGCCTTTTCCTCGCACCCCCAGTTGCAGGAGAATGTGAAGGAGGAGATGTTGACGGGTCACGTTCCACTTGACTTGACAATTTTCTCACCAGCAGGTCTTTGAACCTCTGCAGACTTGTGTCTGCCGGAAAGAGAGATACAACGTAGGTTTTAAATCTAGGATCGAGCACGGTGGCCAAAATGTAGTGCTCTGATTTCAACAGATTGACCACCCGTGAATCCTGGTTAAGCGAATTAAGGGCTCCATCCACAAGTCCCACATGCCTAGCGGAATTGCTCTGTTTTAGCTCCTCCTTCAATGTCTCCAGCTTCTTCTGCAAAAGCCTGATAAGGGGAATGACCTGACTCAGGCTGGCAGTGTCTGAACTGACTTCACGTGTGGCAAGTTCAAAGGGTTGCAGAACCTTGCACAACGTTGAAATCATTATCCACTGCGCTTGAGTCAGGTGCATTCCCCCTCCTTTGCCTATATCGTGGGCAGATGTATAGGCTTGAATGGCCTTTTGCTGCTCCTCCATCCTCTGAAGCATATAGAGGGTTGAATTCCACCTCGTTACCACCTCTTGCTTCAGATGATGGCAGGGCAAGTTCAGGAATGTTTGGTGGTGCTCCAGTCTTCTGTACGCGGTGCCTGAATGCCGAAAGTGGCCCGCAATTCTTCGGGCCACCGACAGCATCTCTTGCACGCCCCTGTCGTTTTTTAAATAATTCTGCACCACCAAATTCAATGTATGTGCAAAACATGAGACGTGCTGGAATTTGCCCAGATGTAATGCACGCACAATATTGCTGGCGTTGTCTGATGTCACAAATCCCCAGGAGAGTCCAATTGGGGTAAGCCATTCTGCGATGATCTTCCTCAGTTGCCGTAAGAGTTTGTCAGCTGTGTGCCTATTCTGGAAAGCGGTGATACAAAGCGTAGCCTGCCTAGGAACGAGTTGGCGTTTGCGAGATGCTGCTACTGGTGCCGCCGCTGCTGTTCTTGCTGCGGGAGGCAATACATCTACCCAGTGGGCTGTCACAGTCATATAGTCCTGAGTCTGCCCTGCTCCACTTGTCCACATGTCCGTGGTTAAGTGGACATTGGGTACAACTGCATTTTTTAGGACACTGGTGAGTCTTTTTCTGAGGTCTGTGTACATTTTCGGTATCGCCTACCTAGAGAAATGGAACCTAGATGGTATTTGGTACCGGGGACACAGTACCTCAATCAAGTCTATAGTTGCCTCTGAATTAACGATGGATACCGGAACCACATTTCTCACCGCCCAGGCTGCCAAGGCCTGAGTTATCTGCTTTGCAGCAGGATGACTGCTGTGATATTTCATCTTCCTCGCAAAGGACTGTTGGACAGTCAATTGCTTACTGGAAGTAGTACAAGTGGTCTTCCGACTTCCCCTCTTGGATGACGATCGACTCCCAGCAGCAACAACAGCAGCGCCAGCAGCAGTAGGCGTTACACTCAAGGATGCATCGGAGGAATCCCAGGCAGGAGAGGACTCGTCAGACTTGACAGTGACATGGCCTGCAGGACTATTGGCTTTCCTGGGGAAGGAGGAAATTGACACTGAGGGAGTTGGTGGTGTGGTTTGCAGGAGCTTGGTTACAAGAGGAAGGGATTTAGTGGTCAGTGGACTGCTTCCGCTGTCACCCAAAGTTTTTGAACTTGTCACTGACTTATGATGAATGCGCTGCAGGTGACGTATAAGGGAGGATGTTCCGAGGTGGTTAACGTCCTTACCCCTACTTATTAAAGCTTGACAAAGGCAACACACGGCTTGACACCTGTTGTCCGCATTTGTGTCTTCCACACCGAAGAGCTGATTTTTTTTTGTATTTTGACCAGGCATGTCAATGGCCATATTCCTCCCACGGACAACAGGTGTCTCCCCGGGTGCCTGACTTAAACAAACCACCTCACCATCAGAATCCTCCTTGTCAATTTCCTCCCCAGCGCCAGCAACACCCATATCCTCATCCTGGTGTACTTCAACCGTGACATCTTCAATTTGACTATCAGGAACTGGACTGCGGGTGCTCCTTCCAGCACTTGCAGGGGGCGTGCAAATGGTGGAAGGCGCAAGCTCTTCCCGTCCAGTGTTGGGAAGGTCAGGCATCGCAGCCTACACAATTG